>NW_027718721.1:0-322 GCF_054177405.1 Leptonychotes weddellii | reverse complement strand
CCAGCGAGGCACCTCACGAGTGTAGGTAGATAGGAAAGCTGGACGTTACAGTAGTGAGAATGGTAATAGCACTACCATATGGAACATTTGGTATTTGGATAGCACTTGGACTCCTCCTAAACTACAGAATCAATAGGAACTCAAACAGAGAGGAAGAAAGAGTTCTCTTCCTGCAAATCCCTGGCTGGGGTGCAGAAATGCAGACGTGTGGATTATCCAGGGCCTTATCAGAACGAATGTCTCTAGGGAGGCAGAAGAGTGCGGGAATATTCCACCCTATTTAACTGTGCTCTAGCCTCACACCCATGGTCCAGCACTTTTT
>NW_027718720.1:0-322 GCF_054177405.1 Leptonychotes weddellii | reverse complement strand
GGATCTCACCATTCATGCTCCAGCCCATTTGCCTGACCATCGTCCCTGGTTGTGGTCCCTGGGGGAGACTCAGCTGATGAAGGGGAGAGGTCTGTTCTTGGGGTGTCCCCAGCTGGGGGAGGCGAGAGACTGGACACATCCAGGAAATGGACAGAGAGACCCAGGACAATAACCCACCTTGTTCTCCTCTGGGCCCCCAGAACTCCAAGCTGGAGGCCGCAGTGACCCAGGCTGAGCAGCAGGGCGAGGCGGCTCTGAGCGATGCCCGCTGCAAGCTGGCTGAGCTGGAGGCCGCCCTGCAGAAGGCCAAGCAGGACGTGGC
>NW_027718719.1:0-322 GCF_054177405.1 Leptonychotes weddellii | reverse complement strand
GGAGGCCCCCTCCCCCGCCGTCTATCCTCCCAAATATCGCCTCGGATTCACTTCTCTGCATGAATTACCTTCCAGTAAGTGGTCGCTTTTCTGTTCAGAGAGTTGTTGCTATTCTTTTCTTCGATCTCCTGTTGAGTTCGTAGGTGTTCAGAATGGTTTGATCCCTATCCAGCTGAATTCCTGAGACCAGACAAAATCCAGGTCTCCTACTCCTCTGCCATCTTTCTCCACCCCCTTAGTCCTACTCTTATTTGTTTGTATTGTGTGTAAAATATGAATGTTAGCCAAGTTCATGCATTTTACTGGTAATCTTAGAGTTTGT
>NW_027718718.1:0-322 GCF_054177405.1 Leptonychotes weddellii | reverse complement strand
CCTATGGAAAAATTAAATTAAAAATGCTGCATCTCAAACTACTTATAAGGCAGTGAAGACGATGTGCTCTGGCAAACTGTGTGAGATGAGTTCACGTGTGCCGCCTTCCATGTGCCTCCCGACATTGAAAATGCCTCATGTGGACACACAAAATGTGCACAGAAAAGATACACAGGATACACACCATTTAAAATCTATATATAAGGAAATTCACAAAGTAAATATTATAAATGGAAATTTGTTCCATCTCTATCTCCAAAAATTAACATAGTCAAAAGCGTTTCTTAGGCTATTTTAATTTCGGCTAATACATTATATTCTT
>NW_027718717.1:0-322 GCF_054177405.1 Leptonychotes weddellii | reverse complement strand
TGAGGCTGGTTAGTGCAGTTCCTGAATGAACTTGGTTATAAAATTACATAAACACTCTTAATTATTTTTTCTTCATAGTCGCCCAGCAGTTGCATTAATTCGGAAGTTAATAGCTGTACTAGAGTCTATTGAACGTCTACCTCTCCATTTGTATGATACACCTGGATCCACATATAACCTGCAGGTAACCATGAAAAATGCGGTTGCTATTATTGCTGAATGTGTTTAGGAGCAGTCTTACTTTGCTTAAGAAAACAAAAACAAGATGGAACTGGAGGGTATTATGTTGAGTGAAATAAGTCAAACAGAGAAAGACATGTAT
>NW_027718716.1:0-322 GCF_054177405.1 Leptonychotes weddellii | reverse complement strand
TACCTGAAAGAGCTGTTCTTTCTACTCTTTATACTAGTTTCCACTTTCTCTTCTGCTGTTTTCCACTAGTTTTCCTTTTTAATTATGTACAAAGTATAAATAGTTCCTAAGATCTTCCAGCCCTGTGGATTCTTAAGCTGAATTTTTAGTGCCTGGTGGTGAATGTATTACTTTCTGGATAGTCTGATGTTTTTTTTTTGTTTATTTTTTTTTTAAAGATTTTATTTATTTATTTGAGAGAGAGAGAATGAGAGACAGAGAGCATGAGAGGGAGGAGGGTCAGAGGGAGAAGCAGACTCCCTGCCGAGCAGGGAGCCCGATG
>NW_027718715.1:0-322 GCF_054177405.1 Leptonychotes weddellii | reverse complement strand
GCTGTGAATTGTGCAAGACTGTTGAATCACAGATCTGTACCTCTGAAACAAATAATGCAATATATGTTAAGAAAAAAAAAAAGAAGAAGATAGCAGGAGGGGAAGGATGAAGGGGGGGAAATTGGAGGGGGAGAGGAACCATGAGAGACGATGGACTCTGAAAAACAAACTGAGGGTTATAGAGGGGAGGGCAGTGGGTGGATGGGTTAGCCTGGTGATGGGTATTAAAGAGGGCACATTACACATGGAGCACTGAATGTTATGCACAAACAATGAATCATGGAACACTACATCTAAAACTAATGATGTAATGTATGGGGAT
>NW_027718714.1:0-322 GCF_054177405.1 Leptonychotes weddellii | reverse complement strand
GAGATGCTCAGGCAGGTATCACTGTTCTGCTGTCACAGAGCCTAAGCCAAGGGCCAGCACGGTGGACTGTGCAGGAAAGTGCTCATTGAACAGGCTTTGGCTGCTCAACTGCTACGCATCCCAAAGGACTGGCCCCTGACCAGCTCCAGGAAGACAACCTGAGTCCTTGAACATCTGGCCTGGTAAGAGTGACTTTAGGTCTGTATCTGCAGGCCCCGCTGCATCAGTCTGACCAGGTAATTTATGCTAACAGTGTGACTCACAGAGAATGGTGGGTTTTGTATGCCTGAGGCTCTGAGCCACACCGTACGTTTGCCTTCTG
>NW_027718713.1:0-322 GCF_054177405.1 Leptonychotes weddellii | reverse complement strand
CTCTTATTATAGTCTTTTGTTTAAAATCTAATATGTCTGATATAAGGATTGCCACCCCAGCTTTCTTTTGATGTCCATTAGCATGGTAAATGATTTTCCACCCCCTCACTTTCAATCTGGGGTTGTCTTTGGGTCTAAAATGTGTCTCTTGCAGACAGCATATTGATGGGTCTTATTTTTTTATCCAATCTGATACCCTGTGTCTTTTGATTAGAGCATTTAGCCCATTTACATTCAGGGTAACTATTGAAAGATATGAATTTAATGCCAATGCATTGCCTGTAATGTGACTGTTATTGTATATTGTCTCTGTTCCTTTCTG
>NW_027718712.1:0-322 GCF_054177405.1 Leptonychotes weddellii | reverse complement strand
GTATCTTACGGTTTTTGGTGCTATTGTAAATGGAATCGTTTCTCTAAATTCTCTTTCTATAGTTGCATTGTTAGTGTATAAGAAAGCAACTGATTTCTGCGCATTGATTTTGTATCCTGCCACGTTACTGAATTGCTGTATGAGTTCTAGTAATTTGGGGGTGGAGTCTTTTGGATTTTCCACATAAAGTATCAAGTCATCTGCAAAGAGAGAGAGTTTGCCAATTTGAATACCTTTTATTTCTTTTTGTTGTCTGATTGCTGTTGCTAGCATTTCTAGTACTATGTTGAACAATAGTGGCGAGAGTGGGCATCCTTGTTGT
>NW_027718711.1:0-5474 GCF_054177405.1 Leptonychotes weddellii | reverse complement strand
AAGATTTATTTATTTATTTGAGAGAGCGAGAATGAGAGAGAGAGAGAGTACATAAGAGGGGGGAGGGTCAGAGGGAGAAGCAGGCTCCTCGCCGAGCAGAGAGCCCGATGCGGGACTCGATCCAGGGACTCCAGGATCATGACCTGAGCCGAAGGCAGTCGCTTAACCAACTGAGCCACCCAGGCGCCCCCTGAGGGATGTTTCTAATGACAAGTTAATATTAGAAGTTCTACTTTGGGAGAATCTCAGGAATGGTTTGAATCCTCATCTGTAGTTTCACTTAAATTACACCAGGTATTAAAGCATTGTGACTCAGTGGTTTATGCAACAAGCTGGAAACTCAGGACCTGTGGGTTCTGGATACGCGTCTGACATTTGTTTTTTACAAGTGAGCTGGTCATGTTCACTCCCGTGTTTTATTTAGTTATTCATCTATTAATGAGGACAAGGATGCCAAATTACCTCCCAGAGTTGTTAAAAAGAACAAAAAAGAACTCACAAAGAGTTATAATGCCTTGTAAGCCATAACAAAGGTAGTTTTCATGAGAGAATAGTTGTAAAAATACTCCAAAAGTTAGAATTTCTACACAGATATAAAGCATTACTTTTACCTGAGAGGGGAAAGGGATACAGTGAATATGAAACAGGTAGATAATCCTGAAACCCATTCTGAATTACTGGTTTCAAACTCTCACTCCAACCTTCACAAATGCACTAAGAAAATAAATTCTGAAACCGGTATTTTGGCTTTCTTTTCATCCCTCATGTCTTTACCCAGAGTGAAGGTGGCTAGTGAGTAGTAGGGCAAGAGCCTAAAGAAGAAAAGACAGGAAGTAAAAAATTAAAGGGCCAGAAAGCATTCATTGCTTATTTGTTTAACCGGCTCTTACTTTGTGTTTTCTGGGAGCAAGGGTAATGTGTGGTACACTAATTCGGCAACACACCTCCTGGAAGACGAAACCAAGGCTTAGAGAGCTGAAGTGACACCCCAGGGAAGAAATCAAGTGGGCGTTTGAAACTTCATCTCTCTCACTTCAGAGCCCAGGCTCTTTATTCTTGCCCTATTCTGTTTCAGGAAAAGCAGAATCTATTTATGGAATAAATGCCAACCAAACCTGTCCTGAAAAGTCCTCAGTCAGTCAAGTTGTCCCAGGGAATCTCCCCATCTCTCTCATGGCCACACAGGTCATATCGTGACATCTCTACATAGCTCTGCATGCCTGCTTAATGTTCCTTTCGTGACTAACCAGATTCTTTATAATTTCTATTCTTACAAGCCCTGCCCTAATTGTATCCCACAGCATTCAGCTTCTGCCCTTGCAGTTTCATGACATTCTCTCTAGGTTTCTAAGTTCAGATTCCGAACAGTGAGAACTGATTGGCCACGGTCACGCTCCTACACCAAGCCACAGGTTGCTGCTGGCCAGTTTACATGGATTGGTTAATGTGGGTCAAGTGCAGCTGTGGCTGAGGACGTGCGAGGTGGTCTTTTCTTGAGAATTCTTGTGTAAACAGGTCAGCATTTCGAAACTTAGCCTGGGCTATTTTAAAAAATCTCCCAAATAAGAGCTGCTTTCATTTTTCATTCGGGTGTTTTTATTAAATATATTGCCATTCTTCCTATCTATCATCTAGATTGAAAGTCTAAAAAATCTGAATAGATTTAATTTTGTTGGAAAAGTAATGCATACACAGAAAAATATTTAGAATATAAAAGGGTATACACATTGGAAGTTGTCTCCTTTCTACCAAAAATTGTCAAGGCCTTCCTAGAGGCAAACACGGCTAACAGTTTTTGAAATATCCTTCAGAAAAATTCTGTGTTCAAGCATTTTATCCACATTCCATTTTACATAAAAGTAAGAATACATATAACACAATGCCTAGCTTTTCTCATTTAATAAGAAGATCTTGGGACCTATTTCACATCAACATACATAGACTATTTTTTTCATATTTTGAATGGCTTCAAAAAATTTAATTAGGGGCGCCTGGGTGGCTCAGTCGGTTAAGTGGCTGCCTTTGGCTCAGGTCATGATCCCAGGGAACTGGGATTGAGCCCTGCATTGAGCTCCCTGCTCAGCGGGGAGCCTGCTTCTCCCTCTCCCTCTCCCTCTGCCTGCCGTTCCCCCTGCTTGTGCGCTCTCTCTTTCTGTCAAATAAATAAAATCTTTTAAAAAAAATTTAAGAAAACCTTAATTATATGTATGTGATTTTGGTTTTTTTTTTTTTTAAGATTTTATTTATTTGAGAGAGAGAGAATGAGAGACAGAGAGCATGAGAGAAAGGAGGGTCAGAGGGAGAAGCAGACTCCTTGCTGAGCAGGGAGCCCGATGTGGGACTCGATCCCGGGACTCCAGGATCGTGACCTGAGCCGAAGGCAGTCGCTTAACCAACTGAGCCACCCAGGCGCCCCGTGATTTTGTTTTTTAACCAGTGCCTTTTGATATGCAGGCACGTTGTTTCTACTCTTGCCATTACAAATAAGGCTGCAATAAGCATAGATGTTTGTATACAGCTGTAAATATTATCTATAAATTTTTCAGCTACAACATGCATGACGTTTCCATTTTTATACATTTATGGCCAAACTGCCTCCAAAGATGTGCAGATTTCTCTCACCATTTGTGCATGAACGTTCCCATTTGCCCAAACCATGCATAGTCCTGTGTTCCGTCAAACTTTCTGATCTCTCCCAATCTGGTAATTTCAGTCATTTTTAATTCTACCTTCTTTCTTGTCCACTAAGTCAGTCAGTCACCTAGTTCTGTGAGTTCTTTGTCTCTCTCATCTCCATCTATGTCTTTGTAATTGTGGTGCTATGACCTTAGTTACAGCTTTTGTTGCTTCATATATTGGCTCCTAATACCTCATTCCATTCTCTCCCCTTATTAAGTCACGATTTATCCAAAAAATGCCAGATTACTATTTTCCTATTTTTCCTTCTATTCTCAAAAACCTTTGGTGGCTCCCACTGACAATATGAAGTCCAAATCATTAGCCAGGCATTTAATGCTCTCCAATCCCTATCTACTTTAGCACCTTCACAGGCATATAAAAGTTCTCCTTCAAACTTCTGCTTTGCTGTCTTCATGTTTTTTGTTTCAACACTTCTCTTATCTGGGGGTTCTTCTTTCTGTTCAAACCCAATTTTACATATCCTTCAAGGTCCTCTGTGACCACTGCATGTGATAACTGGTTCACAAGTCTCTCTTCTCAGAATTGCTAAACCACTCAATGTCCGTATCACTCATTTGGTATTTATTAACTCACGATATAACTAAGTTTATTGTTTTTCCTGTCTCCTGAACCAGGCTATAAACTCTAAGAAGCCACCCTTAAAACATTTTTGTATCTCTCTCACACACGGCACAACGCCTCATATTCTGAGGTGCTCAAAAATTATTTGTAGATCGAAACGTGACCTAAGTATACTAAAATGATGAAAGCACGGCTAAGCCTTTGCAAAAGAGCTGAAATACATAAGGGTACTTTACATTTGTTTTCCCTAACCTTTATCAGACGCCAAAGGTAGCTGTTAAGAACTCAAAATACACTCACGTTTTATAAGAAAGAGAAAACTGCCAGTAAGAGGAAAAGTAAAAACACTGCAAAAACACTAGCCAAAATGAGACTCAATAACTCAAAACAAGTAACACTTTGCATCAGACTGTCCCTAGACTATTAGACAACTTGTCTAGCATATAGTCTTTTTTTTTTTCTTAAAGATTTTATTTATTTATTCATGAGAGACCGAGAGAGAGAGAGAGAGAGAGAGAGAGAGAGAGAGAGGCAGAGGGAGAAGCAGGCTCCCAAGGAGCAGGGAGCCTGATGTGGGACTCGATCCCAGGACCCTGGGATCATGACCTGAGCCGAAGGCAGACGCTTAACCATCTGAGCCACCCAGGTGCCCTAGCATATAGTCTTTATCAACCACCCTGTGGTTTGTTCATTCTTTTGATACAGCGAAAGTACAGCCACTCCTGATCATCTACCCATTTCTTTGCTTAGAGTCTAATTTCTTCCCAGTTCTGGGGGAAAAGGGTTACCTACAGTGAGCTGTCTTGGTAGGTGAGCAAGCCCAGATCCTGATCTTTTCTTACATCCAGTGAAACTGAGTCTCAGGATCTGATTAAAGTAAAATACTCCAGACCCTTGCTTCAGATAAAGCTTACCTTAGAAACTGAACTATTCCTCTAAGTAAATTTTTAAATACAGAACAAAACTGTATCTTTTTATATGCACATACAACATATAAACGTATAGGAAGAGATTTAGAAGGGCACACCTGGAAATGCATATTTCTGAGAGGAGGATTGGATTGGATACATTAGTTGTTATTATTTTTAAACTTATGTTTCCTATTTAACCAGATTCCCCAGCTTATCTGTAAAAAATGTTTTTGTGGGTATAAGGGACTAAAAGAAGTCCACGGATCAAATCCTTCACTTCTGTCACATTACCACATCTTTACCTTCCTTAGTGAGAGGCAATGTAAGTGTTGTACTGAAAGCAATAAGATTTGAGTTCTAGTTTTGTCTCTGCTAAGAATATGCTGGGGGGGATCTTAGACAAATCGCTTTTTTTGTAAAATGGTGAGTTAGACTAAAACAGATATTCTCTGATTACTAGAAGATTTGCAAAGATGTATGAAAATTTATAAAGTCCATTCTACGGAGAAAAGTCACTTCTGAAGGGCTGCGAATCTAAGCGCAAGACGACAAATTCCCTTTCATTCAGCAAACACTGAGCCCTCGCCACATGCGTGGTAGGTATTAGAA
This sequence comes from Leptonychotes weddellii, assembly GCF_054177405.1. Taxonomy (NCBI): domain Eukaryota; kingdom Metazoa; phylum Chordata; class Mammalia; order Carnivora; family Phocidae; genus Leptonychotes; species Leptonychotes weddellii. Next base: position 693 of record NW_027718711.1, on the reverse strand, counting down.
TGCACTCCAAATCTTAGACGCTCAGTCGCCAGGGTTTAGACGGATTTGCAAAAGTCCTTTCACTCAAGAAACGTTTCATTTCTCTTGGCCGTAGCCATTCCCCAAAGTGACAAGGTCTACTTGCCGTCAACAGTCACCAAACCACTAGTAAGATGAAGACATACCTGCTGTGAACGCGGGGGTGACACAACTACAGTTCCCAGCATGCCTCTCTTTCCTACCACCGCCCTCTCCCGCCCCCGCTCCTGGATTCCCGCGGGCCGGGACTTGCAGTCCCAGCCCACAGCCATGGGCGGCGCGGAAGCATTCTAAAAATATGCTTTTCCCACTAGTAGGCCGTGAGCCCGCAAGTTCCAACTATAATCTTATGTGACTGACTAGGGTTTACCCTGCTCAGAGACGAATTCCCTCCTTCCAGACCTCCTCAGATCTACTTACAGCCCGGGCGGGACCACGCCCCGGAAGTAGAGTCAAGTCGCCCAGACGACAGCCAAGAGCCTTCCAGCCACTCGGAGAGGGGCTGGGACCAGCGGGGCGGGCTTGGGGGGAGTGGTCCAGAGGCGAGTTGGGAGGGGGCGGATCGGGCGTCCTAGCGCCTGGGGCGGAGCCACAGCACGGGGCCGCGCGTCGGGGTGGCGGCGGGGCCGCGCCCGTGGGGAGAGGCGGCTGCGGCTGCTAGTGGGGAGGGGGGGG
>NW_027718710.1:0-322 GCF_054177405.1 Leptonychotes weddellii | reverse complement strand
TGTTATGCACAAACAATGAATCATGGAACACTTCATCTAAAACTAATGATGTAATGTATGGGAATTAACATAAGAATAAAAAAAAAAGAATTTTAGCCTACTGAGATGGATTTACAAAATACTTTTTTGCAATTTCAAATCTTTCTAGACTTTAATTGATGTCAGGTAGCAAAAGGTAAAGGTGCCTACTGCCATGTTAAGGAAATGAGGAGGAGAAGGAGAGGAGGAAAAGGAGAAGTACAAAGAGGAGGAAGGAAGAGTAAACATCAGACTCATCACATTTAAAAAAAGGAATATTTAAAATAAAGATATCTTTTGCCAT
>NW_027718709.1:0-322 GCF_054177405.1 Leptonychotes weddellii | reverse complement strand
TGGTGTTTGGGCAGCATCTGCTACTCTCTGGGGCTCTGCGGGTCTGGCTGCCTCCTAAGTCCCTTCACCCACAAAGCCGTGCTCCCCTTAAGTCGCAGCCACTAGGAGGCAAGGTGAGCCCCGTGCCACTTGCAAGCACGTGTCTACTTAAGGACAAGACTGATTTTTCCAAAACCTGAGATGCTATCTGTCCTTAAAAGCCTCTAATGAGTTCAGATGACAACCCACTCTGTCCTCAAATACAATTAAGTTGAGTTCAGAACAGGATCCCACAACCAAACCCATAACTCTGGCTCAGAATTCTGTCTTCTCCTCCACCTGC
>NW_027718708.1:0-322 GCF_054177405.1 Leptonychotes weddellii | reverse complement strand
GGTGACTTGAGCAGGTGCACGAACAGTGGATGGATGACGTATTTATGGGGTGACTCGTGTTTCTCAGTGGAGACGCTATTGACATTTTTGGTAGGACAATTCATTTTTTTTTTTTTTTTTGTCCTGTAGGACATGTACTTTTGTGGCCCCTAGGCACTGAAGGCCAGCAGTAAAGTCATGTCATTACGATGACAAAAAGGGGCTCCATGCTTTTCTAAACACACCCATGAGGGATGCTCCTACTCAGAGTCCTGTCCCCCCCTAACATGCATCAGCAACATTCTTCAAATTAAAAGTGATGTTTTCCAAAACTGAGGGTTGC
>NW_027718707.1:0-322 GCF_054177405.1 Leptonychotes weddellii | reverse complement strand
TTTTTTTTTTTTAAAGATTTTTTATTTATTTATCTGAGAGAGAGAATGGGAGACAGAGAGCATGAGAGGGGGAGGATCAGAGGGAGAAGCAGACTCCCTGCTGAGCAGGGAGTCCGATGCGGGACTCGATCCCGGGACTCCAAGATCATGACCTGAGCCGAAGGCAGTTGCTTAACCAACTGAGCCACCCAGGCGCCCCCACTGCCCCAAGATTTTGATGGAGGAGCAGTTCCACTTTATTTCCCTGGACCTTCTGCTGAGGTTCTCCTTTGGGGACCTGCCACCTGCCCTTTTCTGTTCGGTCTTTCTTCTCTTTCTCTTT
>NW_027718706.1:0-322 GCF_054177405.1 Leptonychotes weddellii | reverse complement strand
TTTTTTTTTTTTTTAACCTCAAAATGCTGGTTATCATTCGTTTGTTATTGTGACAAATTCTGCCATCAATGAAGATTTTGGGTCTCTGTTCACAGCCAATATTCAGACTTGTTTAGATTACAAGACCTTTGTATTCATTTTGAAAATCCCAGCAATTTAAGAGGTAACCTTTTTCTGAAAGACTGAAATGAATACAACTTTCTGCGAACGTGGAAAGCATTGTTCACACGGAGACAGTTCAAGGTCCAGTGATGGTGCATGTGTTTTCTTGGTCTGTGTGCACAGAGATGGCCTCAATGCACAAAAGAGAAGGGAGAAGGGA
>NW_027718705.1:0-322 GCF_054177405.1 Leptonychotes weddellii | reverse complement strand
GGATCGAGTCCCGCATCGGGCTCCCTGCTCGGCGGGGAGTCTGCTTCTCCCTCTGACCCTCCTCCCTCTCATGCTCTCTGTCTCTCATTCTCTCTCTCTCAAATAAATAAATAAAATCTTTAAAAAAAAAAAAATTCTTAAACATGCAGTGGTTACCAAACAGACCTATGCTTGCCTATATAAACAACATAACATTTTGCAAATAGATTTTTATAATTGGTCAAAGAGGCTTTAAGGTGCTCTTATGGTAGACTGTGAATCTACCAACTTTCAGCCACGGTTTTCATGCTAAGCATGTAGGAGTTTTCAACAAATGTGTGTT
>NW_027718704.1:0-322 GCF_054177405.1 Leptonychotes weddellii | reverse complement strand
TTTCACTTTGAGATTCTTTTCCTTTGCGCCTCTGATCAAGTCAGCACATACCTTTTCCAAAGATTTTACGTTGCGGCTGGTGAGAGTAATTCTGATTCGGTGAATCGCCACCTCCGGTTCCATGGGTGTCTTTCCGGTGTCTTTAAAAGCCATGGCTGCGGCGCGGCTTCCTGACCGACTTGTTCCTCGGTGAGAGCGAGCAGCGGTGAGTCAGGAGCAGGAGCCGGGCGTCCAAACCTCCGCTGTAGCTACGACCGCGTCTTCCTCAAAGAGCTAGACCATTTTTAAAGAGTATTCTTGCTTGGCATAAAATTTCCATATT
>NW_027718703.1:0-322 GCF_054177405.1 Leptonychotes weddellii | reverse complement strand
TAGGCTCCACACCCAGCATGGAGCCCAACATAAGACTTGAACTCATGACCCTGAGATGAAGACCTGCGCTGAGGTCAAGAGTTGGATGCTTAATCGACTGAGCCACCCAAGCACCCCTTAAGTCTACTTTTAAGATCTACTCTTTTAGCAACATTCAAATATATGCTGAGGTAAACTATAGGCATCGTGCTGTACATTACATCCCCAGGATATATTTAGCTTATAACTAGAAGTTTGTACCTTTTGACCACCCACACCCATTTTCCCATCCTCCCTTGCCTCTAACAACCAATAATATGTTCTCTGTATCAATGAACCCTAC
>NW_027718702.1:0-322 GCF_054177405.1 Leptonychotes weddellii | reverse complement strand
TATGCAAACAATGAATCATGGAACACTACATCAAAAACTAATGATGTAATGTATGGTGATTAACATAACATAATAAAATTTTAGAAAATAAAATAAATGCTCTTCAAAAAAAATAAAAAAAAACACAACAGCAATAAACTAACAACAAATAATAATGGTCACAAACCCACAAGTAATCAAATTAAATAAAATACTGGCCTGGGAAGATTTATATTTCTCTTTATAATAATTACTGTGCAACTCAGCTTATGGATAATATGAAGTTTCAATATTCGTAGAAGGAGAAAATTTTAATTTCAATATTTAAGTCAAGCATAACTGT
>NW_027718701.1:0-322 GCF_054177405.1 Leptonychotes weddellii | reverse complement strand
GGGAGGCTGTTCCCCTGGAAGCAGGCCTGTGGGCTCGTTTCAAACTTCGATTGGGGCATTTTCCACTGAAGTAAAAAGAAGCCTCTCCTTCCTTGTATTTTCACCTCCGAGTCCTGATTTCCGGGGCAAGCTGCTAGGTGGCTGAGGGCAAGGGCCACCCCACCTGCCTTCCTCCTGAGGTTCTTGTGTCCCGAAGACGCAGGCGCCACCTGGGCCATGTCCCTGCCACTGGGGCAGGGGAGGATGGCCCAGGTCGCACACACACGGGCACTGCCCCTGCCAGAGGCCAGGATGAGGGGAAGGGCGCGCAGCAGCCTGAGTG
>NW_027718700.1:0-5475 GCF_054177405.1 Leptonychotes weddellii | reverse complement strand
GGCGCCTGGGTGGCTCAGTTGGTTAAGCGACTGCCTTCAGCTCAGGTCATGATCCCAGGGTCCTGGGATCGAGTCCCACATCGGGCTCCCTGCTCTGCGGGGAGCCTGCTTCTCCCTCTCCCACTCCCCCTGCTTGTGTTCCCTCTCTCGCTGTGTCTCTCTCTGTCAAATAAATAAATAAAATCTTTAAAAAAAAAAACAAACTTACTCCAGCTACCTTTTGAGCTAGAAGCATAATAATCATACTTTCAAACAATTAAAGAGAATATGGATAAATGTGGGAGCCTAGAGCAGGTATAGAGCCTTGTGAGGGCTCAAACTCTGCTGCCTTGTCCATTGTTATATCCATGCCTAGTACAGTGCCTGGCACATGCATGGTAACAGAAAGAGGAAGAAGTTCAAGGATGAGTGGGGTTCTTAGTGGTTCCTATATATTGTCAGAAATGGAATTTTAGAGGAAGAATAAAAGGCTTTTAAATAAAAATAAATGAGGGCAGTATATATCTTTTACCTTTCTTTCCTCTGTGCTCTCTTTTCTCTTCCATTTCATGATGAAGTTGTGGCAAGATGATGCCAGAGCAGGAAGATGCTTTCAGTTTGGAAGTCCAGGCAGAGTTAGAATGGACCCAAAGAATAGGAAACCTGGAATAGACCTCTTTGTTTTGCCTCTGCTCTAGGCCAGGTGCTAAAGAAACAAGAGGAGTCCTTGAGAATCTCACATGGTAGGAAGCCAGAGAGAGATTTGGGAATGAAGCTCCCATCTGAAGTGAATTTTCCTAGAGTATCTCTGAATATGTAGTTTCAGAAGCTTGGTGGGGGAGTTGAGAATTAAATGGCCACTTAGTTTGGAGATTTTGACCACAGCTTTTCACCTCTGTTTATTGGCAACAATGGTACTTGAAAGCCATCAGGGTGAACTTTCTCAAATATTTTTTTCTCTCAGAGAATGAAACTACCTTTTGGCTTAATAAATAGCATAGGAAGAGAAATAAAGCCTGAGCAATATAAATGGGATACTGAGTTAGTTAGTTACCTTGGAATTTTAGAGAAAAATTATTTCCAAGGAGAGAATATTGGATAAGGTTTCAGGATCTATTATTTTCACAATAAAGAAAAGCAGATCAAAACTTATGAGTACATACATAAAAAAGACTCAAGAATAGGGCGCCTGGGTGGCTCAGTTGGTTAAGCGACTGCCTTCGGCTCAGGTCATGATCCTGGAGTCCCGGGATCGAGTTCCGCATCGGGCTCCCTGCTCGGCAGGGAGTCTGCTTCTCCCTCTGACCCTCCTCCCTCTCATGCTGTCTCTCATTCTCTCTGTCTCAAATAAATAAATAAAATCTTTAAAATAAAAAAAAAAAAGACTCAAGAATAGATGCTTTATTTCTCAATTTTTTCTACTATTAAAAAGGCATGTTTTTGTGAGTGGGGAGCTTTAAACTGATTTGACTGGAATGATAAAATGGTCAAAGTTCACATGAAAAATGTAAGGTATTTGGGATGAGAGTCTCCTTATGAATATAGTGCTCACTTTCTTATGTATTAAGAGTAAGATCAAAGAGATCTAAGTTAGAATATTTTCTCATCTAATATAATGGATATAAGAGTGAGCAATTAGAATAAATTGCTAACATATAATTTAATTTAGGAGGTGTATAAGATAAAATATTCATATGAAAAACCAAAGATAACTGAACATCAGTCATTAAACGAGACATAGTATTAGCAAAATGTGCCAGGTTTTTTTTTTTTTTTTCTTTCCAGGATACTAGTGTGATTCTTTCCAGTGTCATGATGACTTTCTCTAGCAGTCCCATACTACAAGGGTATATTCAAATGGAAACATACTGTAATGTTAGACTCTTTTTCCAGTTTAGGTTGCTAGACATTTGGTCACTCTCCCAAGTATCCACAATGACCAAACTGAAGTGTGGACTGAGAAGTGGAATGACAAAAGATTTTTTATTCTTGGGCATGGAAGTAAAAACTGGGCCACAGTCATCTTCTACTAAAGCCAAGATGAACTGGAGGTATATTTCCACCAGGGGATGATCTCATCTCTACTACAACGTTTTGTTGATGCATTATCTTGACTATTTATACACAATGTAGTTGATTAGTTGAACATGATGTTAGCAGCAAGACCTAGAATTAGATCTTAGTCTTACATCCTGACCCATTAACTCTTCTCAACATAGGCCCGATAAGGAATGAGGTGCTTTGATTAAAATATACTTTTTTTTTTTTAAATTGACATTTATGCTAAGAGTACTAACATTAAAACTACATACAATTAGGAAAAAAGACACCGTAATGAGGCTGAGTATATTTTAATCTTTACTCTAGGAATGATACTTTAAGATCTTGGGGCTTTTAGGGGTTTTTATTATATAGAGAAACTCTGTGTAAAAAAGTTCTGTTTCTTTGGAAAGCTCTGATTATGTGAAGCCTGCAGGGGGTTGACAAGCTGCAGATAACCCCTCTGTAGAATATTTACTTGGAATAAAACTAATGCTGGTGTTGATTCCAATGTTAGGCAACTAATCTATCTTCCTTAATATCAACTACTGTATGTATTTAGAATTTGTTCATAATCTTCAAGGTATCAGGGATGAAAAGAGGAGTCTTGAGCAGAAGTGGAGTCCTTCAATAATGCCCTTTGGGAGATGGTGTAGTATAAAGAAGTCAAGTCAGGCAGCACTGGTAAGATTCCAAGTCCACTGCTTACCACCTATGTGACATGAGCAAGTTACCAGCCTCTCTGCGTCTCTTTCCTCAACCATAAAACTTTGGATATAATATCTTGCAGAGCTTTTGTTAGGATTAGAAATAGTACCATATGCAAAGTTTCCTGTCTGGTCTTTGGCATTTGTGGAAACTACAGACATTTTAGTTTTTTGGGTTTTGCAGCAACTATTCGGTTCTGCCATTGTAGTGTGAAAGAAGCCATAGACAATACATAAATTAATGAACATGGCTGTGGTCCAATAAAATTTTGTGGACACTAAAATTGGAATTTCACATAATGTTCACATATCTTGAAATATTATTTTTCTTTTGGTCTTTTTCAACCATTTAGAAGTATAACATATATCTTAACTCACAAGCCATACAAAAATATATGGATGCCCAATAAAGAAAAGCCCAGGACTAGATGTGTCACAGATGAATTCTACCAATAGTTTAAAAATGAATTAACAAGAATATTTTCAAACTCTTCCTGAAAATAGAATAGCAGGAAACATTTTCTAACTCAGGCCATGAAGTCAGAATTATCATGATACCAAGTTTCAACAAAGACATCACAAGAAAAATAATCTCAGAATAAAGACGACATATAACAAATAAATAGAATAAAAACAGGTAGAGGGCTAAATGTGGCCCATGGGTATAAAGGAAATGTGATGCATCGTCCTTGTTTTCTAGGACTTTTTAGCTTTACAGAGATGTCTAGCATTACTCATAAAAGTAGTTGAATAACCAAAATATAGCATACAAATGAATAGAAATTAAAACAATGAAAATGGGGCAGGGAACTGTTGAAGGCACAGGACATGAAAAGATCATTCATAAAGGTCTGGTTGACCCTGAAGACTGGAAGAGATAGATTGTTGGGTTTTTGGGTTTTTTTCCATTTGCTCAATCATTTATTTGTTTATAGGATTAGGCTTTGAGCTTGGGCATCAAATAGGGAGAGATTGAAAATGGCAGAAAGAAGAGATATTTTATGGCTGTACAAAAGCATGGAAATAAGCTTGAAAGCTTGTGTGGGAGAAGAGTTAAAGGAAATTAGAGAGAGTGCAGTATGGGGATGGTAGGTAATGGTTCAGTTAGAGTTAATTAGTTAATGAAAGGTTTTGAAGTCAGTAGAGAATGGTTAACCATGGATTGAAAACTAGAGGATAATTTAACTGTTTCTTTTGACTTCCAGTTGCATATATTCCTATTAATTTTGACAATCTTATTTTCATTCCTTATATATTTATTATTTATACATCTCTTACTAACAAAACAAATCTTTGGGGATTACTCTGAGCTGGTCTCTACATCCAGATACTTGTCTAGCCAAGTGGCCCATTATCTCTTGCAAAATAATTTAGATTAATTGTAATCATTATTTGTGGTATGCTAAAATGAACAGATTTTTTAATTTTGGCTAAATGACTTTTCTCCTAATTGATATATCATCAACACACCAGGAACATCACATTTACGATTCTAAATATTTCTATAAATCACAAATAGAACACCCAATCTGACCATAGGTGCTCTACTTCTGCCTCCTTTCCAGCTAGAAAAAAATCTGTCCTTTCAAAAGTTGCTGTTTTGAGTTTGGTTTCTACCTAACAAGGTACTTTACCCTCAGTCCAAGATCTGAGCTAATGATATCTGAGATGTTACCAAAACCATTCTGGAATTTCAAGTATATAATGTCAGTCTTTCCATAGTCACTATGGAAACTATATCCTAGAAAAATGTAGTCACTTATTTCAGTATGACTTATCCCTTATAAAACTAAATTGGCCATTTCTAATAAACTTAAGCTTTTAAAATTATTCCCTTACTAAATCTTTGGTAATTGTATTCATTAATATTCTTACCATGACCAGTAATCTAATTAATATGAAACCAAGGCAGAATATCAAGATGGCTCTAGTATAGTGGAAAAACCATTGGACTTGAAACTGGGGCACCTGAGAATAAACCAGACTGCCATTTACTCTCTGACCTTGTTCAAGTCATGTTACCTTTCTGAGCCTCAATTTCCTCAAATGTAATATGGGGGTAATAACACCATCTCAACAGTGTCCTTGTTAATATTGGTGAAATGGCAAATAACTAGCCAATTGAATCTACAAAATAGATATTCATTGTAATTGTGTGTCCACTAACTTTCTGCTGTGAGTGATTTGTGATAAGACAGGATAGCATGGGTAAAGAAAATCAGTAGATTACTTCTTAAAACTCAATTCAACCACAACTTTTGAACTCTTTTTCCCACCAAACATTTATCAAAGCTAGTAAATTGTTACAACAGAAAGAAAAAAAATTACTTTTCTTTTCTTCTCTCTTAGCAAGTTTCCCCTTTGGAATTGATACTGACCAGCAAATATGTATAGGCATGGAGACAATGGATATAGAGAGAATTCACAAAACTGGACTCTCAGTCCTAGATATTAGCAGATTAAATGGATTTTACTTTCTCTTTTCATTTAATTGCTAAAAATCCAGAAAAAAAATACAAATAAACATTTGGAACAATTTATGGTGGTATAATTATGGTACAAAGAGACCTAGGAGTGGGAGAGAACACCCTTTGGGGAAATCAGTTAGCTCACTGGGTAATGAATGTAACGTCCTCTTGGTAAATATTCATTTCTCAAAATCCCTATCAGAGTATTGATGTTATATTTTTAAAAATCCTTCTTTTAAAAAATGGTTGCTGACTATCTATGATGAGACAAAGCATTTCAA
>NW_027718699.1:0-322 GCF_054177405.1 Leptonychotes weddellii | reverse complement strand
CCAATATCATCAACACTCCCAATTTAAAACTGCCACCATAATATTATCTAATATATGGTCCATATTTAAATGTCTAGTTTTGAAGGTCAGGACTTTGTATATGTCCTTCTATTATAAAATCATGGCTATATAAAGCATAATTGTTTACCTATGACTATTTTTTAATTTTGAGAAATATTCAAACCCCCCCTTTCCTAATTTTACTTGGAATGGCTGTCTCCCCAAAAAAGAAAGGTCAAAAAGGAGGAACAGAAATATATACCCTCCATTGTTTCATTCATACACATAAAATTTAAAAACGGTCAGGATTACACTAATAGCT
>NW_027718698.1:0-322 GCF_054177405.1 Leptonychotes weddellii | reverse complement strand
TTGTGGGAGCAGTGTGTTCTGTGGTGGGACCTGTTGGTTATCAGGCTATATGACGCATGAAAATCCGTAACTAAGCCAGTCCTTATAATTAAACACGGTCCTCCCCATTTAGAGCTCAAATACTCCAGAGGCAACACATTCAGTCCCTACTGCCTTGAAGAGACAGGGTTATTTGGGTTGCTTCCTGCTGTGACCAGAGGGGCTGGGCATGGAGATTGCCTTGAGACCTAAGAAGAAGAAAAGTGCTATGGAAAGTGGGCTGGAGTTAATGGGAGAATGCAGAGAGGACTGCCCTGGGGCCCCAGGACTAGCTTCATTTCTG
>NW_027718697.1:0-322 GCF_054177405.1 Leptonychotes weddellii | reverse complement strand
TTCCCTCCAATAATCTCTTGGCCAGAGCCCTTCCAAATTGGAATCACAGGCCTGGCAGTGTGTATGAAACACTGACAGGGGCCACACCACTCCAAAGTGACTCTTGTCCTAGGGAAAGGGAATGGTAAGCAAACACATCACTCAGACCGCTGTCCCAGCAGTGGGCTGGGGGTAGACAGCTAGTCTGATTGCAGGTCCCACATGTCAATGAAAGTGTCTTGGGGAACAACATAAGAAAATACCATGCAGGTTGGTGCTACTAAATCTGAAAAAGGCTGTCTGACTCAACTCCACCCTAAGGCAGACACAGACTTGTTCACTA
>NW_027718696.1:0-322 GCF_054177405.1 Leptonychotes weddellii | reverse complement strand
CCTGGCTGGCTCAGTCAGTAGAGCATGAGACTTGATCGTGAGTTCAAGCTCCATGCTGGGTGTGGAGCCTACTTAAAAAAAAAAAAAAAAAAAAGTAAAAAATCACTTATATCTAGAAAGCCAATATATATGGCAAATAACACAGACTTTGAAGGTAAATAGACCCAGACTCGAATAGTTACTACCAGTAAAATGTTAAGAAAGTGACTCTTTAAGCCTGTTTCCTCATCTATTCCTCACGTTATCTGCCTCATTCTAAGTATGAACAGGGTTAGTATGGTGTCTGGCACACAGTAAGTACACTCAGTGAATGGTAATCACT
>NW_027718695.1:0-322 GCF_054177405.1 Leptonychotes weddellii | reverse complement strand
TATGCAAACAATGAATCATGGAACACTACATCAAAAACTAATGATGTAATGTATGGTGATTAACATAACATAATAAAATTTTAAAAAATAAAATAAATGCTCTTCAAAAAAAATAAAAAAAACCACAACAGCAATAAACTAACAACAAATAATAATGGTCACAAACCCACAAGTAATCAAATTAAATAAAATACTGGCCTGGGAAGATTTATATTTCTCTTTATAATAATTACTGTGCAACTCAGCTTATGGATAATATGAAGTTTCAATATTCGTAGAAGGAGAAAATTTTAATTTCAATATTTAAGTCAAGCATAACTGT
>NW_027718694.1:0-322 GCF_054177405.1 Leptonychotes weddellii | reverse complement strand
GCGCCTGGGTGGCTCAGTTGTTGAGCCTCTGCTTTCGGCTGGGGTCATGATCCCAGAGTCCTGGGATCGAGCCCCGCATCGGGCTCCCTGCTCCGCGGGAAGCCTGCTTCTCCCTCTCCCTCTCCCCCTGCTTGTGTTCCCTCTCTCGCTGTCTCTCTCTCTGTCGGATGAATGGATGGAATCTTAAAAAAAAAAAAAAGGTGGCGTCTTCCACACACCTGGGAAGGGATTCTGAAGCTGGACAGGCAAAAAGTGACAAATGTCACCTATCACTTCTGCTTTCAGATTTTGTTCCATCATATTATCATCATTGGTGAACTTT
>NW_027718693.1:0-322 GCF_054177405.1 Leptonychotes weddellii | reverse complement strand
CACACACACACACACCCAGCACAGAGAGTGGGACCTACATGGGGCTTAGCAGATCCGATCATACGTGGACACACGGCCCCTATGCTTACACACTCAGTCGTCACCCATAGGCGAAATTACACCCCAGGAGGGACACCCCCAATGTCCCCTCTCATGTGCAACACCACGTGGTGTTTGGCCACACCCAGTGGGATCTCTCGCCAGGGGTCTCACTCCAAGCCCCCGTGGTCAGCACTTGTCACACACAGTCTCAGGGCTACACGTGCTCGGCACTCCACTCTGCCCTCCTCTCCTTCCTTCGTGGGCAGTCCCTGCCCTCCCT
>NW_027718692.1:0-322 GCF_054177405.1 Leptonychotes weddellii | reverse complement strand
GTGAAGCTGGAAGGGGGGTCTCTCCATCCAAGCTGTCACCTCGGGCCAGGCTGGGGTCCGTCCAGGAGCCTCCGTGTGTGGGCTGCTCAGAAGCAATAACACCACTCTTGGGTCCACAAACTCACAGCAAGAGGGTGGGAGGCATTCAAGGGGTCCAGCGCGGGGGACGTAAACAGCCACAGAGAGGGGAGCCCGGCTGCCCTTGCCGAGGGCGTCAGGGAATCACGCGGAAACAATCCCCCGGGGCTTCCCCCATGGGGACTGCTTTGTCTGTAAGCACGCTGGGGAAGGACGGAGCCAGGTCCCTAACCACGGTGGGTAC
>NW_027718691.1:0-322 GCF_054177405.1 Leptonychotes weddellii | reverse complement strand
CCTGACTGCAAGCACACGGCTGGACAACTTGTGAGCATCATCCACGTACCTTGCTTCTTCATCACACGAGTGTTCATGTCTTTCCTGTGGGTGCCTCTCTGGTCCTCCTTGGCCTTTTCTGCGCAGCCATCACTGTAGGTGGGAGCATGAGAAAGAGAAGACCACACAAACAAACATGATTCTAACTTTCCTTCCTCCTTCTACCCAACCTCATCCCCTTTATGGTGACACAGACCTCAGGGAGTGAGCCACACCTTGGGGGGTGGGGAGGGTTGTGCTGGCCTGAGTGCTATCGGTGTGTTTTGCACTAGAACAGAGCTCT
>NW_027718690.1:0-322 GCF_054177405.1 Leptonychotes weddellii | reverse complement strand
GTAAAAGTAAGAGTAGAGGATACCTCTGTATCTCCTATCTCTTTAACCACACCCCCTGTCCTTAACAGCTAATTTACTAAAGAACTGCCTTTTGAAAAGAAGATCACAATTTCCCATGGATTCTTTTTTTTTTTTTTTTAAAGATTTTATTTATTTATTTGACAGAGAGAGACACAGCGAGAGAGGGAACACAAGCAGGGGGAGTGGGAGAGGGAGAAGAAGGCCTCCCGCGGAGCAGGGAGCCCGATGCGGGGCTCGATCCCAGGACCCCGGGATCATGACCTGAGCCGAAGGCAGACGCTTAACGACTGAGCCACCCAGG
>NW_027718689.1:0-5475 GCF_054177405.1 Leptonychotes weddellii | reverse complement strand
TTGCCCTGCGCCCCTGTGGCAGGGGATGGGCTCAGTGGGAATCAGTCTTTGGGGCTTTCATTGTCTGGCGCCTTTCCCCAGCGGCTTTCCACGTCTCTTCTGCGAGTCAGAGCAGAAGAGATGGTTTCCAACCCTCTGCCTCAGAGCAGAGAGACCTCAGTCTGTTCTTCAGTGAGCTCTCCAGGCCATACAGTCTCCATTTCTGTCCCTGCTGCTATAAACTGCAGCCTCCTGGGTTGTGCGCCCCTCTGCAGCGCCCCCAATCCTGCCTCCAGGTCGGGGCCGTCTCTGCCCTTTGTGCTTCTAAAACCGCCAGCCGCTCCCAGTTCGCGCATGCGCGACTCCGCCAATTGGGGTTTCCACCCCGGGGACTGCAGTTCACCGGCGCGACCCCGGAGCACCCGGTTTCCGTCTCGGAGGCTGCGGTTCATGTGCGCGCGACCGTCGCTCCGGTTTCTGTCCGGGGGGGCTGCAGTTTGCGCGCGCGCGACCCCTCTGGTCTGGTTTTCCACCCCGGGGGCTGCCCTAAAGTCTTTTCCCGATGCTACCGGTCTGCGAGTCTGTGCCCTGTCTGCAGGGTGCAAGGCTGTCACTCACCGGCGGTGTAGGATCCCCACAGCCACGCACCCTCCCGCTGCCTTTTATCCTCCAATATCTGCCCACAGAATCATGGGTCTCCTCTTCGTACCTCAAAACCAACCGCCTGCGATATTCTGTTTGTAGAGATGCAGATCTTCTTACATCTCAGGCTGGTTTCGTGGGTGCTCAGAGTGGTCTGGTAGATATCCAGCTCAATTCCGGGGACCGGTTGAAATAGGGTCCCCTACTCCTCCGCCATCTTTCCCCCGACCAGGATCCTTATTTTTTTGGGGGGGTCATCTCAAAGTCCTAGTATTTCACAGAACATCTTTTGAGACACACTTTTCTACGCAGAGAAAACCTCATATTTTTATTTTTTCCTTATATGGCAATTCCTGTATTCCACGGGGAAGCAACATGACTGTTTTAGAGTCAGGCAGAATCAGGTCCAAATCCTGTCTCTTCTTTATGTTAACTACATGCAGTAAGCCTCCGTGTCCTCCTTTGTAAAATGGGGAACATTTTAAGCTCTTCACAGAATAAAGTGCGATAACGAACATGGATCATCTTCTTCCAGTCATTTTGCCAGCTGAGTTGTTGGCCCTCTTAGCTGCAACTAGGTATATACCACTGGAAGGTAACACTTTCTGGTTGTTGTTGAAGACGCTATGTTCTTTTCGCAGGGTGTGACAAATTCTTTCAAGCCTATTATCTGGGTTTGGGTCATTTTTTTTCTGCCAGATGCTGTTGTGACACAACTCATAAGCCTGAGGAATCGCATCCATGAGGTCAGCCATCTGGTCGGACACACCACTAGTATAAAAGAAGGCCACCCCATACATTCATCAACGTGTTGCGGAAACTCACAGAAGTCCATTCCTTTGCCTCCCCATCAGTTACTTCTAGCACTTGTCTGACATTGACCCATGAAGTCTGATTCTTGTACTTGTTCTGAGGATCTTTGGTGTCTCCTGATGTGTAGACCCAGTATCTGATCTCCCCTCCACCTCCCCTTTGCAGCCTCCCATCCCCAAATGATGTCATTGACTATGTTCCTGATTTCTCTCACTTTCTTTTTGTGCTTACCTGGAACCTGTGAATTTTTCAGCTCCACTGGCCCTGTCTCAGTGCTGACAGCGTGTGGAGACCTGGCCTCCCTATGTGGATAAGCTAGGACATATCCTTCAAGGCCTTGCATTTTACTTGCTCACTTTTCTTTCTACTTTTGTGCCTTTGTGAGCTCTCTTGCATTCATTCAGCCAATATTTACTGCATGCTTTATGGGGCAGATCCAAAGATGGCTGCCCACAGTTTCTGCTCTCTCTCCACTTCCATGGTGCTCCTTCCAACCAGGAGTGGAGAGTCGCTCTCCTTCCATCTCAGCTGACTTGTGACCTGTTCTGACCAACAGAAAGCAATAGAAGTGATGCTGGGTAGGTTCTGGACCTAGATCTTGAGAAGCTTGGTAGCTTCTGCTCTTGCTCTCTCTTGGAAGTTTCAATAAAGAAGCTTGGGACAGACTAATGGATGTCGGGAAGCCAGAGAGAGGTTGTATGGAGGAAAATCAAGATGCTCCAGACGTGTGAATGGACCACCCGGAATATTTTAGCACTGGCCCAGATCTCGGTGGGGGTGGGGGGGAAGGGAGGGAAGCAGCCTCATCAGTGACCATTCAGAGGGAACAAACCTGCTCAGCGGAGCCCAGCCAACCACAGAATTGGGAGAAATAATAAATCATCATTGCATTAAGCCAGGAGCTGGCAAACTTTCTGTAAAGGATCAGATGGTAAGTAGTTTAGGTTTAGAAGGAGGGCTTCTTAGTCTCTGTTGCAACCAGTCAATTTTGCCACTGCTGCCAAAGCATCTGTAGACAATATGTAAATAAACAGGCATGGCCGTGCTCCCATAAAACTTTATTTAGAAAAAGAGCTGGCAGACTGGATTTGCCTGTAGACCATAATTTGCTGGCCTTCGTGTTAAGCCACTAAGTTTTGGAGTGGCTTTACAAACGTGATAGATAACCAGAGCAGCCTGTTCGTATGCTCCAGGCATGGGGCTGTTGTTGAAACACAACTGTCAAAATGACAAACTCATTCCTGCCTTCAGGGAGCTTGCAGATTGTCCTAGTTTTATGGAAAAAGAGATCAGAGCCAATAACTCCTGTCCAAATAACCTCCAAGCCTTAAATCCAATTGGTAAGAATTCAGTAAAATGGACAGCTATTGAAGGAATGAGCAGGCATGGGAGCTGGGGTCCGTGCTGGTTACTGCTGCCGAGTAGTGGACCACTCCAAAACTTGGTGGCATGACACAACCATTGTATTATGGTTATGGAATCTGTGTGTCAGGAATTAGAGAGGAATGGTTTGTCTCTGATCCATGGTGTCTCAGTTTCAGCTGGGAAGACTCAATGGCTGGGGGTGATTTGTCATCTGGAGGCTAGCATTGTATAAGGGCATCTTCAGCAGGTGTCTGGTGGGTGATGCTGGCTGGTGGCTGGGTTGTCTGCAGGGACTTTGCTCTGGACCACTTTCTTGTATCCTGGGCTTCCTCAGTCAGGGTGGCCTGAGGTGGTTCAGGACTCAAAAGTAGGCATAGCATCCCAGTGAGCAAAGTAGAAGCCTTAAAAGTGATACAGCGGCAGTGTTTTTTTTTTTTTCCCAATGTTTTCTATTAGTTCCATCACTAAGACCAGCCCAGATTCAGGGGAAGGAGGCACCGATAATGCTTCTCTATGGAAAGAATATCAAAGAATTCACAGCTATGTTTACACTTCAGTACCTGATATCGGTATATAAAGAGGATTGAGCGATTCAATTTTGAATAGGCCTGTGAGTTCTGAACATCTCTTGTCAAGGCTGATCCAAGTTCATGATGATTTGCTCATTATGGCTTCAGAGAATAAATCACATAGGGACATTATGCTCTCTGATGTCGTCACAGTTCTCACTGGATAAGGCCCGAGTTGTTTGCCTTTTTCATAGCAGCTCAGTACAGTGATGGAGAACATGCTAGTCCTAAGCTACTGTCCCACCTCTGCCATTTGCTTGCTATGTGACCTTGGGCCAATTTCTTAACATTTCAAGGTTTTCATTGCCTCACTTAAAAAATGGAGATAAAAATATTATACTTTAAAAAAATTGCTGCAAAATTCCAATGAGACAAATCATGTAACCAGCAGCTGGTGGGTGCCCAATAAATAATATTATCTTAAAGCAGATTATTTGATGAATTTTGGGCATTTAGTAAGTCTTAAGGATAAGAGTAGTGGTAAAATAATATAGAAAAGAGCTAAAATAAAAGTTTAAAAAATCACTGAAAAATCTACTGATCCTGAAAGCAATTTTAGTTTTGATAAATATAATTTTAAATCTCAAGAGGTCTCAATACTACCTTTACACTTAG
This sequence comes from Leptonychotes weddellii, assembly GCF_054177405.1. Taxonomy (NCBI): domain Eukaryota; kingdom Metazoa; phylum Chordata; class Mammalia; order Carnivora; family Phocidae; genus Leptonychotes; species Leptonychotes weddellii. Next base: position 1,492 of record NW_027718689.1, on the reverse strand, counting down.
AGACATAAAATTATACACATATACATATGCATAAACACACACACAAACATATATCCACACACACACAATTTTACATGAATGGCATAATATTTATGGCATCTTGTAGCTTTTAAAAAATATATAAATTCTTCAATTTATTTAAACAAAACAAAACAATTCACTAATTTCTTCCACACCTCCCCCCCGCCCCCGCCCCCGGCCACCCGCCCCGGCAAACTACCAATCTGTTCTCTCTATCTATGAGCTTTTCTTTTTCTTATAACCTTTTTTTTTTTTAACAACCTTTTAAAAAAATCAACACTGTATCATGAATATCTTCTTGGAAAATGTATAGGTTTCCACCACCATTTGAAGAACCAACAGTAGCCCACTGTATGGGCTTGTAGTTAACTTGTCCCAACTGATGGACAGTTAGCTTGTTTCCATTTCTTTGCAGCCTACAAGGTAGCAATTCTGCGCTGAAGATGGTAATAATGATACCCTTAGAAAATGAACTAAAAAAACTAGACTCAGTAATAGTCCAGGACATTCAATTGCGCCCTGTTTTCTTCATCTGGACAACTCTGCCTTTTACCAGGAAGTAAGGACATACTATAAATAAGCCTTCAGGTACCTCGATGCATCCATAGGCCTTGTCATGAACCCACTGGACTCATCCCACATTCTCTCCTGTTCCAACCTCTGCCTGATGTCCTTGGCTCCTGACTCCTTACTCATTTCCTGTCTCTGGCAGCTACCTTTCTCATGATGGTTCCCCTTTAGCAAACACATGACCCTCCATGGTGTTCGCTTGCATGGGCCCCTGGCTTCCAGCTGTTCCCAAAGCATCCAGGGTGAGCCCATGTGGCCAGCATTTCTATTGGATTTGCCCAGCTGCATGGAAAGGGAGCCACTGATAAGAAAACCAGAAATATGGTTTTAATGGTAGAATCATTCCATATTGCTGAAGAAAATACCCTAGAACCTTTATGACCAGCAGATTTCAGGGGACTTAGGGTTTAGTCTTTCTGCTATGAACAGCTAGCAGAGGGGATAACATAAATATGATGATAAAAGGCAAAAGGTGGGGTGCCTCAGTGGCTCAGTCAGTTAAGCTTCTGCCTTCGGCTCAGGTCATGATCCCAGGGTCCTGGGATCGAGCCCCACGTTGGGCTCCCTGCTCAGCGGGGAGCCTGCTTCTCCCTCTCCCTCTCCTTCTGCCCCCTCCCACTCATGCTTGCTCTCTCTCTATCTCAAATAAATAAATAAAGATCTTTAAGAAATAAAAGGCAAAAGGTGATACTTTTATTTTATTTTATTATGTTAGTCACCATACAATACATCATTAGTTTTTGATGTAGTGATCCATGATTCATTATTTTCATATAACACTCAGTATTCCATGCAGTACATGCCTTCCTTAATACTCATCACCAGGCTAACCCGTCCCCTGACCCCCCTCCCCTCTAAAACCCTCGGTTTGTTTCTTAGAGTCTCCCATAGTCTCTCATGG
>NW_027718688.1:0-322 GCF_054177405.1 Leptonychotes weddellii | reverse complement strand
AGATCCCATTCCATGTTGTCTCTGGCTTTTGGATAACTATGCTTTTCCCAGTGATCAACCCTGTCTTGGTTTTTGACCAGTACCTCAGCCTCTTTGCAACCAAGGCCTTGCCTAAGTTCAAGACCAAGGCCAATCTGTAAATCGCAGTGCAGCGGCCAGGGGATTGTTGAAGAGAGCTTAAAGAGGCAGGCATTGGGGCGCCTGCATGGCTCAATAGGTGAAGTGACCAACTGCTTTTATAAACTGTATTCAGGGAAGTTAAAATATTTTGCTTATGTTCACGATGAAGATGCTTGAGTATTTAACAACTTTCTTGGTTTCT
>NW_027718687.1:0-322 GCF_054177405.1 Leptonychotes weddellii | reverse complement strand
ATTTGAGTGACTGAGCTTTGAATAATTTTGTTGAAGTATCACACGGTCTCAAAGACCAGCCAACATTAGCTAGCTAATTGGGAATTCTCTGGTTTTTGAAGTGAATGCCAACATAGGATATAGTATGCTTCTGCTTCAGAAACCCTGTTTAGGGTAATCCTACTTTGGAAATACTCACAAACTATTTTCCAAGTTTGCTGAAATAAATAGTCCTCAGTCTTCAGAAAGAACAGATAGGCAAGTAGATATGGTCATCATTTACTTCCTTAGTGTAGAGTATTATTAATACTTATGAAATGTATCAGAAGAAACCTTTACCTTT
>NW_027718686.1:0-322 GCF_054177405.1 Leptonychotes weddellii | reverse complement strand
CTGGGCGGCTGGGTGGCTCAGTCGGTTAAGCGACTGCCTTCGGCTCAGGTCGTGATCCCGGAGTCCCGGGATCAAGTCCCGAATCTGGCTCCGGCTCAGCGGGGAGCCTGATTCTCCCTCTGACCCTATCCCCTCTCACGCTGTTTCTCTTTCTCTGTCAAATAAATAAAAATAAACAAAATCTTTAAAAAAAAAAAAAAAGAAAAGAGTTTGCTAACTTATATAAACTAAATAATATATTAAATGCTTAGTATATTGCTTGGCACTCATGGTGCACTAGCTATTTTAAAATATTATTTCAAGCTATAATTCATTAAGAGGT
>NW_027718685.1:0-322 GCF_054177405.1 Leptonychotes weddellii | reverse complement strand
CGCGGGCAGCATATGAAAGGCCTAATTTCCAGGCACCTGGGTGGCTCAGTCAGTTAGTCGGCGGACTCTTGATTTAGGCTCAGGTTGTGATCTCAGGGTCCTGGGATCGAGTCCTGCGTCAGGCTCCGTGTTCAGCGGGGAGTCTGCCTCAGGATTCTCTCTCTCCCTCTGCCCCTCCCCACCCCTCTCTCTCAAATAAATAAATAAATCTTTAAAAAAAAAAAAAAAGAAAGTCCCAGTTTCTCCACATCCTTGCCAACACTTGTTAGCATCTGTCTTTATGATTATTCGATATTTCATGTGGTTTTCATCTGAGTTCTTT
>NW_027718684.1:0-322 GCF_054177405.1 Leptonychotes weddellii | reverse complement strand
CCCCCCCCACCTCCCCTCTGGCAACCATCAGTTTGTTCTGTACAGTTAAGAGTGTGGGGGTGCCTGGGTGGCTCAGATGGTTAAGCATCTGCCTTCGGCTCAGGTCATGATCCCAGGGACCTGGGATCGAGCCCTACATCGGGCTCCCTGCTCAGTGCAGAGCCTGCTTCTCCCTCTCCCGCTGCCATTCCCTCCGCTTGTGCTCTCTAGCTCTGTCTATCTCTCTGTCAAATAAATAAAAAAAAATAAACCTTTAAAAAAAAAAGAGTGTGGTTCTTGGTTTGCCTCTCTTTTTTTCCCTTTGCTTGTTTGTTTTGTTTCT
>NW_027718683.1:0-322 GCF_054177405.1 Leptonychotes weddellii | reverse complement strand
CTACAACTCTAGTCCAAGTTTCCATCACCTATCACCTGGATTATTGCATTACCTCTGACTCTCCACTCCTACCCTTGCTTCCATATATTCTATTTTTAATTTAGCAACCCAAATAGCCCTATTCAAATACATATTAAGTCACTCCTCTGCTGGGAGCCTGTTTGCAACCTCTCTCAGCTCAAATGCCAAAGTCCTTATTCCAGCCTATATGACTTGCTCCCAGCTAGTCTCCCTTATCTCCTGTTCTCCCCTTGTTCTTTCTACTCCTGCTGACTTCCTTGATTTCCTTCGAACCCATCTGTATAGTCTTTTTTTTTTTTTT
>NW_027718682.1:0-322 GCF_054177405.1 Leptonychotes weddellii | reverse complement strand
CTTTCATTCTTTTGCATGTGGATATTCCAATTTTTTCAACACCATTTATTGAAGAAACAATCTTTTGCCCATTGAGTATTCTTGGATCCTTTGTCATATATTAGCTGAAAATAAACACGTGGGTTTTTTTTAAATTTTATTTTATTTTGTTATGTTAGTCACCATACAATACATCATTAGTTTTTGATGTAGTGATCCATGATTCATTGTTTTCATATAACATCCTATGCTCATCACAACACGTGCCCTCCTTAATATCCATCACCGGGCTAACCCATCCCTCTACCCCCCTCCCCTCTAAAACCCTCAGTTTGTTTCTCAG
>NW_027718681.1:0-322 GCF_054177405.1 Leptonychotes weddellii | reverse complement strand
GTGAGGCCCAAGCCTGTGTCTATGCAGGAGGGCAGGCATATCCTGGTGCAGAGCTGGGCGCCCAGAAAGGAGAAGCCATGGAAGCTGGCTCTGATGCAACCTCACCCGGGCAGATGCTCCTGTCCCCTATTCCTGTCCTGCGGGCCACTCTGTGTGGTCAGATGTCCGTGGGATGGCGAGGCCACAGGACTCCGACTGTCCACTCAGCAGGGCTCCCCAGCCTAATCAGGACGGGAACGCACTGGGAGGTGAGCCTGTTTCCTCCTGGCAGAGCGGAGTCAAGGATACGAGGAATCAGTGCCCGCTCCAGCCCTGTGACCGC
>NW_027718680.1:0-322 GCF_054177405.1 Leptonychotes weddellii | reverse complement strand
AGAGAGAGAGGCAGAGGGAGAAGCAGACTTCCCGCGGAGCAGGGAGCCCGATGCGGGACTCGATCCCAGGACTCTGGGATCATGACCTGAGGCCGAAGGCAGACGCTTAACCATCTGAGTCACCCAGGCGCCCTAAAATAAAATCTTAAAAAGAAGAAAAAGAGAAACAATTAGTCTTCTAAAGCACTTAAGATACAGGAGAACCCATGTGTCTCTATCTATAGGACTGCATGCCTGTGACAACGAGTAGCATTATGTTTCCAGAAAGTCATCTGGAATCGGGGGGACACATTTTGGTGTACTGGCAGGTTCTTGGGCCCTT
>NW_027718679.1:0-322 GCF_054177405.1 Leptonychotes weddellii | reverse complement strand
CCAGCGAGGCACCTCACGAGTGTAGGTAGATAGGAAAGCTGGACGTTACAGTAGTGAGAATGGTAATAGCACTACCATATGGAACATTTGGTATTTGGATAGCACTTGGACTCCTCCTAAACTACAGAATCAATAGGAACTCAAACAGAGAGGAAGAAAGAGTTCTCTTCCTGCAAATCCCTGGCTGGGGTGCAGAAATCCAGACGTGTGGATTATCCAGGGCCTTATCAGAACGAATGTCTCTAGGGAGGCAGAAGAGTGCGGGAATATTCCACCCTATTTAACTGTGCTCTAGCCTCACACCCATGGTCCAGCACTTTTT
>NW_027718678.1:0-5475 GCF_054177405.1 Leptonychotes weddellii | reverse complement strand
TGAGGAGGGCACATTCTGCATGGAGCACTGGGTGTTATGCACAAACAATGAATCATGGAACACTTCATCTAAAACTAATGATGTAATGTATGGGGATTAACATAAGAATAAAAAAAAAATTAAAAAAAAAAAAAAGAAAAATACCATACCAGAATTCCTTTCTTCCTAAATAGGGAAATAATTCTGGAATTTGAAGGTAGTAATCAAAATAGCCAATTAGGTAAATTAAATGGCCCTGTGACATCTATTATTTGCTTCATCTCTGGCAGCACTATAGCTGAGTTTGGGGACACTGATCATTTGTCCCTATTAGATAAGTTACCATCCTCTTGATGAGCAAGATCTTCAACTGATGTTGGCAGAATCCAGAGTGCATCTCCCATCAAGATTCAAACAGATCCCTCAAAACCCATCCCCAGAATTAATGAAGAGCCTATAAATAAAGAAGCCTTGCAAGGCATCAAGCCCATAATAAAAGATTACAAGGCTCTGGGCTGCATTAATCCCTACACTAGTCCCTGTAATACCCTTATTTTACCTGTAAGAAAACCAGACGGCCAAGGATGGAGGTTAGCCCAAGCAATAAATAACATTGTTATTCCTTGGCACCTTGTTCCTAACTGGCTCCCCACCCCCCATATGCTACTGACATCCATTCCCACTGAAAGCAGATTTTTCACTGTAACTGACCTCTGCAGTACGTATTTTAGTATTCCAGCTGATAAGGATAGCTAATCTTTCTGCTTCCACTTGGGCAGAATGGGAAATACACCTGGCCAATAATGCCTCAGGCCTACAGAGAGTCCTTACTGTCACAAACCTTAGAGGTTTTTTAAAATCTTACTGATTTAGATGATACAGTTTTCTGTAGGCTCTACTTTGTTATACTATGTAGATGATTTGCTTCTCTGCTCCCTTTCTCAAAACTCTTCACAGGAAGACAGCATCTAACTGTTGCAACTTTTGGCCTTAAAGGGACATAAACTCTCCAAAGATAAACTGTAGTTTGCTCAAACTTAGGTTTAATACTTAGGGCACCTGATCTTGGAACAAGGGTATTTGGATCCAGGTAGACTTCAAGATATCCTGAACTTCCCAAAACCTAAAACTAAGCACCAATTATGAGGTTTTCTTGGACTTGCTGGCTACTGTTGGAAATGGGATCCCAAAATTCTCTTATGACTCAAACTCTATATGCTTTACTAAAAAATGACAAACTTGACCTTATTATTTGGAAAGGTCAGGAAGATGTAACCTTTGGAACTTTAAAAAAAGCCTAGTAATGTCCCCCGCCCTTGGATGTCCTAATCATCAACTTTCCTTTTACCTCTTTGTAAGAGAGAAGAGAATGCCCTCGGGAGTACTCACCCCAAAACATGGAGACCATCATCAACCCATAGGGTATTACAGCTAATAACCAGACCCTGTGGCATGGGGATTCCCCCTTGTCTCAGAGCCATTCCTGCCTCCACCCCTTTAATTAAGGCCACTGAAGAAATAATAATGGAGGGGCGCCTGGGTGGCTCATTTGGTTAAGCGTCTGCCTTCGGCTCAGGTCATGACCCCAGGGTCCTGGGACTGAGCCCCACGTTGGGCTCCCTGCTCTGTGGGAAGCCTGCTTCTCCCTCTCCCACTCCCCCTGCTTGTGTTCCCTCTCTCACTGTCTCTCTGTCAAATAAATAAATAAAGTCTTAAAAAAAAATAACCATGCTTTGGTAGAGCGATCTTTTCACAGTGCGCTCCCTAGAGATGGCAACCTTAAGCATCACACTTTGCAACCTGAAGATTTCACCTAGTGAAAAAGACACCTCCAGAAAGACTCTCTTCAACCTTGTGCCACCAAACTCCAAGGAACAGAATCCTGGATTCACATGACCTATCTAGAGAAGGCACTAAACCCTGACCAGACCTGCACACCTCTAGTGACTTGTAAGTAAAGTTTCCTAGAATTGAAGCAGACATGTAACGAGACAGCTTTCTCAACATGCCCAGACCAGGCCTGCATGTCTTCTGTTTGCTTCTACCATCTCTTTCTTGGAAAGAAAATATCCTTGTGCGCATTTCCCAAATGCCTGCAAGAGGGGGGGGAACCTCTTTTTTTTTTCATTATGGCCTTTCAGAAATAGCCTCATCATGACCTTGTGAACAACTTTTTTGCGGGCTTCTCCTGAAGGGTTAGAATAGGTTCAGAATTCAAAAAAGTCTTTCATCTAAACTATTATCTGATTCTGGGTACTTATCCAAAGTCATGGTCTCTGAATATGCAACCTTACTGGCTGTATCATTGAATAATGTCTGTTTTCAAACAGTTTTTCAGATAATACTGTTTTAATACATTTTTGAAGTTTTGCTATTTTTTGCAAAAGTTCATTAACTATCGATTCCTGTTTACACCTGCACTGTATCTTCCAAAATGCACTTGACTGATTCTTCCAGTGTGTTCTCGCAGTATCCATTTTGCTCTCGTGGCCACTTTAAGTGGGGACTTGTAGGAGGCATACATGACTCTGCGTTTGCCTCTGTAGGGAGAACTTTTCTCCTTTTTTTTTTTAAAAAAAGATTTTATTTATTTATTTGCTAGAGAGAGAGGGAGAGCAAGAGACAGTACAAGGCGGGGAGTGGCAGGCAGAGGAAGAAGCAGACTCCCTGTTGAGCAGAGAGCCCGATGTGGGACTCGATCCCAGGACCCTGGGATCATGACCTGAGCCACCCAGGCATCCTGAACTTTTCTCCTCTTAAGTTGGAGTAAGTGCCAATAAATATTTTCGGTTCACTACTTTCAGACCTAGGGTCCTAGTTAAGAATCATGAAACAATTTTGAATTGTTACTTCTTGTATTTTGTATAGTTATTTAAAATTTTTGTACTTTTTTTTTTTTTTTTTAAGATTTTATTTATTTATTTGAGAGAGAGAGAATGAAAGACAGCATGAGAGGGGGGAGGGTCAGAGGGAGAAGCAGACTCCCTGCCGAGCAGGGAGCCCGATGTGGGACTCGATCCCGGGACTCCAGGATCATAACCTGAGCCGAAGGCAGTCGCCCAACCAACTGAGCCACCCAGGCGCCCCTAAAATTTTTGTACTTTGTTGTCTGTTAAACTTTTGTAAAAAATGTACCCAGACATGTGGAAGATGGCAGAGTAGGAGGATCCCAGGCTCACCTCCTCCCATGCATACACTTAGATAACACCCCCATCAGTGTAAATAACCCAAAAACGACCCGAAGATTAGGAGAACAGACTTTCCACAGCTAAACGTAGAGAGGAGGCCACCTCAAAGAGGGTAGGAAGGGTGGAGATGTAGTGGGGAGCCAAACAAACCAATGGGACTGTCCGTAAGAGGAATAGGGTGGATGCAGAGAGGAGAGAGGAGCAGATCCTGTGCCAGGCACCTGAGACATGGAGGACCTGCACTGGGAAGATGAATCCCTGTAACATTTGCCTTTGAAAAGCAGAGGGGCTTAATTTCTCTAATCCTTACAATCACTGGGGTTTAACACTTTTGACTTTATTTTTTTATTTTTTAAAGATTTTATTTATTTATTTGACAGAGAGAGACAGTGAGAGAGGGAACACAAGCAGGGGGAGAGGGAGAGGCAGGCTTCCCGCTGAGCAGGGAGCCCAATGCGGGGCTCGATCCCAGGACCCTGGGATCATGACCTCAGCCTAAGGCAGACGCTTAACTGAGCCACCCAGGTGCCCAACACTTGTAACTTTAAAAAGCAGCAGGCTTGGGTCCAAGAGAGTTGAGGGTGAGAGGAAACGGAGTCCCCACTCTTAAAGACAGTACAAGAAACAGTCCCACTGAAATACAAAACAGAGCACCAGTTTGAAAGAATCCTGGGATGTACAGGAGGGAGATTTGTTTGTTAATCTCGGGACCTATGCTGGAGGGGCAAGGATCTTAGGGACATTTCTCTAAGAACAAAGGAATTTGTAGGTGCCATTTCCCTTCCCTAGATACACGGACACCTATGGGAACCAGTGTGGTGCAAACACACTCCACCTCGCTTGTGTGCCTGGCCCCCAACCACTTCTGCAGATCTACTCCCTCCAACCTGGCCGCCTCCCACAGCAGACCAGCACAAACTCTACTAACACTGTGCACCTGCCCTTGTGTTCTTCTGTGGACATGCTCCCTCCAACTATCTCTCAGTAGGAGTCCATCCAAAATGGCACCACAAGCCTGGCAGTGTGCAAGCAGCCCTGACAGGGGTCAATACCACTCCAAATTGACTCCTATCTTGGGGAGAGAGGAAGATAACCACATACACTGGTTCCACCGTGGTCCCAGCAGTGGATTGGGAGCAGACATCTGCAGACCTTGCCCAACAATGAAGACTTCTTAGGGGACAACACAGGGAGAACACCCTGCAGTTCGGTGTAACCACAGCCCTGGCAAATACCTGATCTCACCCAACTCAAGCTAAGGTGGCCCCAGACTGGCACACTAACAAGACAGGGACCAAACCCTGCCAACAACACACAAAGCAAATCACTGTAGATGACTAGACTGACAATCCAAACACACCTCAGACACAAGAGTAGGGTGCATGCAACACACATAGGAGATACCCCTAAAGTGCCAGGTTCTGGTGAACAGGGGACACTGCACTGCAGGGCATACAGGACCTCTTCTTCATAAGGCCACTACTTTCAAGAGCAAGAGACATAGCTGACTTTCCCAACACACTGAAACAGATGCAGAGTTAGACAAAAATGAGGACACTGAGGAATATGTCCCAAATGAAAGAACAGGACAAAATCACAGGAAGAGACCTAAACGAAACAGAGGTAAGTAATTTTCCTGATAGAGAATTTAAAGTAATGGTCATAAAGATACTCACTGGACTTGAGAAAAGAGTGGAGGACCTCAGTGAGACCCTCAACAAACAGACAGAAAGTATAAAAAAAACCAATCAGAGATGAACAACTCAATACCTGAAATTAAAGATACACTAGAGAGAATAAATAGCAGACTACAGGAAACAAAAACAGATCAGCGATCTGGAGGACAGAATAATGAAAAGCAATCATGCTGAATGCGAGGGGGAAAAAAAAATGACAATAGACTTAGGGAACTCAGCAACATCATCAAGCATAATAACATTCGTATTATAGGGACCCCAGAAGGGGAAGAGAGAAAAGGGGGCAGAAAATTTATTTGAAGAAATAATAGCTGAAAACTTCCTGAACATGGGAAAGGAAACAGAAATTCAGATCCAGGAGGCACAGAGAGCCCCCAACAAAATCAACCTAAGGAGGTCCACACCAAGACACATAGTAATTAAAATGCCAAAAGGTAGTGACCAAGAGAGAATTTTTTTTTTTTTAAAGATTTTTATTTATTTATTTGAGACAGAATGAGAGAGAGAGAGCACATGAGAGGGGGGAGGGTCAGAGGCAGAAGCAGGCTCCCTGCCGAGCAGGGAGCCCGATGCGGGACTCGATCCAGGGACTCCAGGATCATGACCTGAGC
>NW_027718677.1:0-322 GCF_054177405.1 Leptonychotes weddellii | reverse complement strand
ATAAATAAAATCTTTTTTTTAAAAAAATAGCAAACTTTAAAACATTTTTTTAATTTACCTATGGAAAATGGTTTGAGCGATGTCAACATGGTAAAATATCCTACAGCCATTAAAATAATTGTATGATATAGGAAAATGTATGCTACAGTCCATTAAATTAAATAGCAACACATATAATTTTATATTTATAATTTATAATGTATAAACTTATATAAAGATGACCTGTATCAATGACAATATGAACAATTTTAAAAACTTTATTAAATGCTACCTAGAGCAATCTACACATTTAATGCAATCCCTATCAAAATACCATCAACCT
>NW_027718676.1:0-322 GCF_054177405.1 Leptonychotes weddellii | reverse complement strand
GTCTTTGAAGTAGATACCTCTGTTGTTCCCACTTGACAGAAGAGGAAACAGGTTCAGAGAAGTCCCTTACCCAGTCACAGAACTCTTGTGTATATTTCATACTTCTCATCAGAATATCTTGGAGGGACATTTCCAAAAATCCCCCATTATTCTTTTCTCTCCCTTAAGACATTTTTTTTTTTTTTTTTTTTTTTTTTTTTTAAGATTTTATTTATTTATTTGAGAGAGAGAGAATGAGAGACAGAGAGCATGAGAGGGAGGAGGGTCAGAGGGAGAAGCAGACTCCCTGCCGAGCAGGGAGCCCGATGCGGGACTCGATCCC
>NW_027718675.1:0-322 GCF_054177405.1 Leptonychotes weddellii | reverse complement strand
TCATGTGGGAGCCCTGAAATGAGAGGTGATTACAACCCTGAAATGAGAGGTGATTGCAATCATCCAAGATGAACAATTCTGGGTGGCAAGCCATGACTCGTCAGTGGTTCCAGAGAAAATGAGTCCATGTTACCTACCACGGCAACATTGACAACTGTACACAGGTATGCAATTCTTCCCTTTTTTGTTTCACTCTATTCGTACTTCTCGGGATCACTTACCATATGTCCATTTCAGTTGGGTGATGCCTTAGGAGAACACAAACTAAATCAGAGGATTGTGTATTCACTTGAGTAAGCAGTGACTCTTTTTTTTTTTTTTT
>NW_027718674.1:0-322 GCF_054177405.1 Leptonychotes weddellii | reverse complement strand
TCAAAAAAGAAACTGTGTTCCAAAACCCCCAAATAGTATTACTGAGCACATTTGGGATTTATTGTTCTCCCACATAAAAGAAATCCAAAGGGAGCTGATCCAGATCTGGTATGGTGTTCCCTGATATCATCAGACACCCAGGCTCTTTCTAGTTTTCTGGTTCACTATCCTTGAGATATAACCCTTATATTCTTAGGATCTAAAATGGCTGCTGAAGCTCCAGTCATCATGTCTATGTTTCAGACAAAAGGAATGAGGAAAAGCTAGAATAAATAGGCATATGCTTCTCCTTTGAGGAGCTTCCCCAATAACTTTCATTTAT
>NW_027718673.1:0-322 GCF_054177405.1 Leptonychotes weddellii | reverse complement strand
TGGTCTGGTAGATATCCAGCCCAATTCCAGGGACCAGTTGAAATAGGGTCCCCTACTCCTCCGCCATCTTTCCTCCAAAACCACTTTTAAAAGACTAATTTGAATCAAGCTTTCAATCAAGACCATTCTATTAATTTAATTTCAAGCAGAAAGAACAAGTGCATTATGTTCAAGGGACTAGGTTTATTTAGGTTCTCTAGTGGCTTAAAGAAGCAATCTTTCTGTATCTGGGCATTTAAGCAGTGTTCCACAATTCGTAGTATATATACATTTACACACATATATACACACATATATATTCTTTTCACTTTTTGGTATATCT
>NW_027718672.1:0-322 GCF_054177405.1 Leptonychotes weddellii | reverse complement strand
TGGAGGGAGCAGCCCGGGGATGTTCTTCAGAGGGTGATGCTCCTGCTTCACCTCCTGCGCCCCCGCACGGGGGGCTGGAACTGCCTTACTGCCCCCTCAGCAGAAAGACCCAGAATTGCCCACCGGCAGGCCATCCTTTGCCCCCGGCGAGTGTGGGCCTCAGCAGGAGACACAGACCGTAAAGAAAAACGTTTGCGAATGTTGCCGAGCTCCGGTGGTGGCCCTACCAGGGCTGAAGGCAAGAAGAGGCCCCCCTTGAGGAGGGGCACTGGGTCCTCCCTTGTCTGCAGCAGGGACACCCGGGCAGAAGTAAGCAGGTTGG
>NW_027718671.1:0-322 GCF_054177405.1 Leptonychotes weddellii | reverse complement strand
CTCAAAAGACAATAATAAGAAGACAAACAATCCAATTTAAAAATGGGTAAAAGAAAAGTGCCTGGGTGGCTCAGTTGGTGAAGCAGCTGCCTTTGGCTCAGGTCATGATCTCAGGGTCCTGGGATCTAGCCCCGCCCCCCTCTGTCAGTCTCCCCACTGACAGGGGAGTGTGTTTCTCCTCTCCCTCTGCCCTCCCCACCCCACCCCACACACCCACTCTTGCTCTCTCTCTCTTTCAAATAAATAAATAAAACCTTTAAAATAAGAAAATCATAAAATGGGTAAAAGATTTGTAAAGACAGTTCAGCCAAGAATATATATG
>NW_027718670.1:0-322 GCF_054177405.1 Leptonychotes weddellii | reverse complement strand
TTGATGATGACAGCTTTGTAATAGAGCTTGAAGTCTGGAATTGTGATGCTGCCTGCTTTGCTTTTCTTTTTCAATATTCCTCTGGCTATTTGGGGTCTTTTCTGGTTCCATACAAATTTTAGCATTATTTGTTCCATTTCTTTGAAAAAAGTTGATGGTATTTTGCTAGGGATTTCATTAAATGTGTAGATTGCTCTAGGTAGCATTGACATCTTCACAATATTTGTTCTTCCAATCTATGAGCATTATATTTTCATTTCTTACATTTTTAACATTGATATGTACTGTTCTGTAACTTGCTTCCAATTACCAACATGCTTAG
>NW_027718669.1:0-322 GCF_054177405.1 Leptonychotes weddellii | reverse complement strand
TGCATATAACTTTTTTTATCTTTAAAGGTTTATTTATTTATTTGAGAGAGAAAGAGAGCACGAGAGCAGGGGGAGGGGCAGAGGGAGAGAATCTCAAGCAGACTCCTCACTGAGTGCAGAGCCCCACATGAGGCTCGATCTCATGACCCTGAGATCATGACCCAAGCTGAAATCAAGAGTTAGGCGCTTCACTGACTGAACCACTCAGGTGCCCCGAAAACCTGCAAATAACTTTTGGCCCCCTAAGAACATAACTACTGCCCCCTCTTTTTTTTTTTATTCTTATGTTAATCCCCATACATTACATCATTAGTTTTAGATG
>NW_027718668.1:0-5475 GCF_054177405.1 Leptonychotes weddellii | reverse complement strand
GGTCACTGTGCTGCCCAGGAGTGCGTGGAAGGCACGTGCGGGGGGCGCAAGGTGCAAGGGGGGCTGAGTGGCATGCTAGTAACGTTGTCCCCTTCTCTCCTCCCAGAATCATCGACCAGCGATTCGAGAACGTGTCCTACTTTGTGTTTGGCGATTTCAACTTCCGGCTGGACTCCAAGTCCGTGGTGGAGGTAGGCACCGCTCCCAGCCTCGTCGGGAGCCCGCAGTCGGGGTTTTAACCAAAGCTGCAGAGGCAGGGTCTGCTCCTCCCGGGCGAGTTCAGCCCTGCCCTTCTCACTGCTTGTATTTAAGGCAAATATTCCCACTAAGGAGGTTTTACTGTCGAAAGGGGGGCCGTTACTGGAAATAGAAATGGACAGAGTCCCGCAGACCTCTGCGGCTGCTCAAGTGGTCTTTGCCCACGTGGGGACGCCATGTCCTGCTGGGAAGGTTCCGCCGTTGAAAAGCGGACAAGCCAGTGGGGAGACGTGGCCGGAGGGGCTGCTCCGTCAGCTCCCTCACTGGGAGTGCTGGAAACCCGTCTTTCACTGAAAAATTCGTGGGTGTCGCTCGATCCCCGGGGGCTTGGAGGCCATGTGTCTCCTGGGTGCACCCGCGGGGCCCCTGGCGGGATGCCCCGCTAAGAACAGGTGCAGGTGGAAAGCCTCGGCCCTGCTCCGTCCCAGCCATGTGACCTGAGAGCGTCACCGCCGCGGCCGGGAAGGGGGGCCTGTGGCTCCAGCTCAGGGCCGAGGCTCCAGGGTGCACTCCTGCAGTGGTGACCACGGTCCCAAAGCCAGCTACAGCAAAGGGGAGCCCAGCCCAGCCCCCGCCACCACGCCTGCACGGACAGGCCAGCGGCCCACGCCAGGTGCACGGCGCACCCGGTGGAGACCTGGGGGCCGTCCGAGCCATCACCTTCCCGTCAGCGTCCATCGTCCATCTTCTGCAGAAGCGGTTCCTTACAGTCAGCCGGGGTGGCTACCCGTCATTCCAGAGCTCCCAGATTCTGGGAGGAGAGAAGGGGACAACGTTACTTCCACGCTGACAGGAGTAATGTACGGAAATTCTCTTCTTCCATCACGTAACGATCCGATGGCACCCGACTGCGCAGGCTCACGGGGCGTATGGGTGGTCGCGCACCACGTGCCAGGAGAGCGTGGGGCACCCCGCGACAAGCGTTTCGGGCGGACAAGTGAATCCCGCCAGGACTTTGAAATCCTTCGCTTGGTTCTGCTAGTTTTCCTCTCCTCACTTGGAGGGTGGAGGGTGAATCCATCAGATCTCAGGCCCTCCAGCAAGCCCAGGAGCTCGTCGGTCTTGTTGAAATGCTGCTCTTAGGATAGGATTCAGATTTTCAGAAGTGGAATAGCACACATACGCCTGCTCCTCCTTGACCCCACGGGGCCCTGTGCTGGGGCCTCAGCCTCGTCCTCTGTCAGCCTGGCTGGCCCTGGCCCAGCAGCTCGGGGTCCTGTCCCCCATCCCCCACCCGGGGCAGTCGGCTGGCCCACCTCCAGCCAAGGGGACGCGGGGATGCAGGGAGGTCAGGCTGCCTACACTTGCGGAGCTCAGATGGTGAGCAGCTCCGTTCCCGCGTCATCGTCTGCCCCTTCCCACCTCTGTGTGACATCAGGTGCCAAGTACGGTTTTAAGTACTGGGAAGAGCTGTGCATTTCTGTGGTCCCTCCTTTGAGGAGGTCAGTTAATAAACACATTATCGCTACGTTCTAGCTTAAACATTTCTACGCATCCATCCAGGTCCTGCCGACTGCTCTGCTAGGAGACCCCATGGTGGTGGTGCTGGGGAGGCACAGGGGCCCAGGGCGCGTAGTGGGGAGACAGAGGGCTCCCAGTGTAGACAGGGAGGGTGTGGGAGGTCACAGAAGGCAGCACCAGCGGAAACGCTTCTCAGCAGCTCGTCGTCATCAAGTGGCCTCTCCTAGCCCCGTCCTCGCTGTCCCCTTGCCTTGGGGCCCATCCGAAATCCAGCCTGGCTTCATCTCAAGGTCCTCAACTAATTACATCTACAAAGACACTACTTCAGAATAAGGTTCCGTTCTGAGGTCTGGGTGGACACAAATTCTGGGGGGGACTTTTCAACCCGTGACAGCCCATAACACCAGAACGACACGTCTCCCCTGCACTCAAGACTGAACGCTAAACAGTAAACACGCTTCTTGGCAAACGTTCACCTGAAGATGAGTTCAACTGAAAAAGAACAAATTTCTTTCACTGGTGACTAATTTCAGTGGTGCCAGTTAAGCTGTCTTCAGTTACCGAATTTTAAAATACCGTGTAAGCACCTCTTTTGGAAACTCAGAATCTGCTAATGGCTTCGCGTGGCCTTTTAAAAGGGTTTTAACTGTAAAAACGAGAAATTTTGCAGGAACCCTGAGAGTCGGAGTCAGCCTGAGCTACCCATGGTCGGGCCCTCAAGAAGATGGTTGAGGAGAGGTGTTCAGGAAGCCCAGGTGCCCTGAGTCCGGCCCTGGCGAATGCAGATTCAGGGCCCGCCACCCTCAGGGCCAGGCCCTCAACCAGGCCTCTGACCCACTTCACTTTGCTTTTAATTGTCTTCCAAATTAAGTGTCTACTGAGCCCGTGACGGGACTGTCAGGCACGGCTTCCTGTCGGGACAGTGTCACGGCAACTTGTTAGAAACGCTTGCCCTCGGGGGCCCTGTGTGGAGACGCTCATTACGTGGAGCCTCGTGCATCTCGGCGTCCCCTGGGGCGCCCCGGCCGCGCTGGCTCGGGGGACGGGCCCTGCAGGTGCACGCGCGGGACGCCTGCCGAGCTGCTCACCTCTGAGCTGGACCGTGCCAGGGGCAGCCCTGTGACGGTTGCGATGTCTCCGGAGCCCCCGTGGGAGGCTGCCCGGTGTTACTAGATGGAAGGCCACAGGTCCCGGGGGTCATCGGGCTCTGCTGCACCACGGCCTGCGGTTGGTTTTCGGCAGGCTGCGTGGGTGGTTCTGCTTCACAGACGCCGTGGGTGGGTTGGAGACCAATTCTGGTTGCCGCTTTCCAGCCGGCTGCTCCAAGCCGGTGTCTCTGCCTCAGTGGTCCCACGGGTGTTTCCCGCATGCCTGCCGTGTGCCCTGGGGTGAACGCAGGGCACGGCCCCCGTGGTGATGGCCTGGGTGCCAGGAGAGCCGTGGGGGCCGGGTCTGCCTAGCAGGTGGGACACTTGAGTCTGCTCTTCCTGATGGGCCTTTCCGTCCATTCCCTGCCCCCCGGGAGTCAAAAGAGCGACCTGAGAGCAGCGTCCTCCAGAGCGTCTGCTTCCCGGGACCCTGTGCTCAGAAGCCCCTGCCTTTTGCAGGAGAGCCCTGTTTCGGATGCAGCCGTGTCTGTGGACCTTAGTATCAGCCAGAGGCCAGCAGGGCATGATTTGGGCTGGAGTCTCCTGTGGGCAAGGCCTGGCTGGGAGCCGTGGGGTCCTGTCTGGTTCTCAAGGGTAGTCTGGGGGCGTCCGTGAGATTGGCAGTGTGGACAGGGCAGATGGGCACTGGGGTGTGGGCAGCCAGGAGGAGGAGGCCCCGATGAGCGCAGGCCGTCCTCTGTGCATCCGCCACCAGGGGCCCATAGTGCTCTCTGCCCCTCCGTGGTGCTGAGGAGGTGAGTGGGGCCCCCAGCCTCTCCTTCCAAACCACAGCACGGCCCAGGAAAGACACAGGTCAGAAGGAGGCAGTGGGGCTTGACCCACACTGCCCACCACTGGCCTGGGCCTGGCACTGTCCCTCCTCCTCTCCACCTGGGTGGACAGGCAGACCGCTCTCAGCAGTGACCCCTTTTGGAACAGCTGCTTGTGGACACCCACATTCAGTGCTTGCAGACCAGGTCCTGGGGCTGGGGGGAGAAGGCCGTGCCGACCTCGACCCTTGGTTCTGGAGGAGGAGCCCACACGTGGTTTTCGGATTGCCCGAGGTCAGCGTGGCTGGTGACCAGGGATGCCCTGGACGGTGCCGCGGCTGTGTGTGGTAAGAAGGCCTAAGGAGGGGGATGGGAACGCGCCTCCTGCCTGACGGGGATTTGTGCAAACGCGCACAGTTGCTTCGTCCGCCCGGCGGGTCTCTTCCCTTGGAGTGCTCCCATGAGAAGCCGCTGCCTGATTCGGCTTTGGGTTTGGTTGCTGATGCCCCAGCTGGAGCGCAAGGTCAGCCTCCCCGGACCTGGGGCGGCGAGCACACTGGCGGGAGTCATCAGAGGTTAACTCAATCTGCCTCCGAAACAATGAGGGGCCAGTGAGCGGCTTGCGGCTGCGGCCACTGTGAGGGACAGGCTGTGATTGTCCGTCCGGCGGCCAGGGGGGCGGGCGCCTCCCGGGTGGGGGTCAGTCAGGCCCGAGCAGGACGGGGAGACCTTGTCGCGGCTTGCGGGGAGGGGGCAGGGTCCGCTGATGCAGAGGGAGAGGACCCTGGCCCCCGGGAACCGGCGGCTTCCTGTTTCAGACACACACAGATGCCCGCGAGCTTGCAGAGCAGAACTGAGAAGACCGTTCTGGGAGCAAACTTGGCGCCGCCGCCGGAGCCGTGATTAAAGCACACATTAGACACGGTCGTCACGTGCCGACCAATGGGCCGCGCGGCACGAAGCGGATTATTAACGCGGCCTCCGGCTCGGCCCTGCGGGCGGGACCGCTTGGAGGGTATGTTTTATGCCTTGTGCGGTGGCAGCTGGGGCGCTCAGCTGGCCGCAGTGACAAAGGGCGACAGCGGTACCAGGCGCTCCCGTCTCTGCCCGGCCACGCCCACCTGCTGTCCTTCATCCCTGACAGCGATGCTGACGCGTGTGCTTCTGGAGGCTGGCGGCCGTTTCAAAACCAGTTGTCAGTGCGTGACGCGGGCGCGTGCTCTCAGGTGCCAGGTAGGCCTGTCGGAACCCGGGTCCTGTGAGGCCCGTCCGGGAGGGCGACCCCAGCGCTGATGGCGCCGGCCTTGGAAGGGGCCAGAAGGACCCACAGCCAGCCCGCTGCGTCCCGAAACCGCCGAAGACCCCAGCCAGCAGCAGGGGGTGCAGCCAGCCCCCCAGTGGCCAGAGCCCCGTCCCCAGCCTGCAGACTTCGATGCCGCCAGCCTCCTTCCCTCAGGTGCTCCCACGTCCTGGGGAAGGCGCTCCCACTCGGCCTGGAGGGGGCATCGCCCTGTCACGGCCTGTGCCAGCCGTCTGGAGGCCCTCCAAGATCCGGCAGCCAGGAAGGTCGCCGTGCCGACACTGAGTGCAGGAGGAAGTGCTGGTGGGCATCCGGTCTCCAGCTAGCTTGTCGCACCAAGCCCAGCCACGCCCCAGACCCTGCCACCGACAAGGTGCACACAGGCCCCCGTCAGCCCCCGTCAGCCCCTGTCAGCCCCTGTCAGCCCCCAGCAGTCCCCGTCAGCCCCCCTCAGTCCCACCTCAGCCCCCCAGTCAGCCCCCAGCAGCCCCCCTCAGCCCCCGCAGCCCCCCGCAGCCCCCCTCAGCCCCCGTCAGCT
>NW_027718667.1:0-322 GCF_054177405.1 Leptonychotes weddellii | reverse complement strand
GTGTGACCGTACGAGTGTGAGCGCGCCCCTGGCCGTGTGTATAGGCGCCTATAGCTGAGATTGAATTCCGAGGACGCAGAAAAACTATGAAACAAGAGGAAGCAACAACAGGATGTGCTTCTTGGCGTACATTTCTTTATTTTATGTTCAAGAACGATCTTTTTACAACAAAGAAGTGCATGCAGGTAGTCAAAAAGGTCAAACGGTTCTAAGATCGGAGAACAAAGCATAGCAGACCGCCCCGCCCCTCCGCGCCTGCCCGCCCCTCTGCACCTCCCCGCCCCGCCCCTCCGCCCCTGCCCGTCCCTGGCACCTCTCCGCC
>NW_027718666.1:0-322 GCF_054177405.1 Leptonychotes weddellii | reverse complement strand
TGTATCATTTATACTGGAGAACCAGTATGGGAGGGTAAAGGTCCTTGATTTGGGTTTTTCCTCTGGGGGCACTTACCAGTTCAGGAAGAGGCAGCCAAAAATTCTATGCAGCACTTTTGGCCGTCTCATGGGCATAAAGTCACAAATGTTGGTTTTGTACTTGTAAGAGAGCCTAGGTCACCTCAACAGGGTGAACCAGAGGAGGCTGGGTCTTGTAATAACTTCAGCTCTGCTGTGAATCATCTTTATCCCTAAACTGGATTAAAGTGATTCCAGATGCAGGAGCTGCCAGACATGCAGTAGAAACATAAATCTTCCTTGC
>NW_027718665.1:0-322 GCF_054177405.1 Leptonychotes weddellii | reverse complement strand
TATATGTCTGTCTTTATACCAGGACCACACAGTTTTGATTACTTTAGATTTGTAGTTTTGAAATAAAAATGTGTGAGACCTCTAACTTTGTTCTTCTTTTTCAAGGTTGTTTTAGATGTTTTACATTTTAAGTCCATGATCCATTTTGAATTAATTTTTGTATAAGGTGTGAGATTTAGGTTGAAGACTTTTTTTTTTTGCCTATGGATGTCTAATTGCTCCAGAACCATTTGTTGAAAAGTCTCTTTCCTCCACTGACTTACTTTTGACCTTGGTCAAAAATCAGTTGAACATATTTGGATCTATTTCTGGGTCCTCTATT
>NW_027718664.1:0-322 GCF_054177405.1 Leptonychotes weddellii | reverse complement strand
TGGGGTCGTTGTTATCCTGTTAGCACTTTGTCCTCCATTTATCTATTCTCCCTTGGACAAAATGACAAGATGGAAAAAATCACCTCAAAAAAAAGAACAAGAGGCAGTACCGACTGCCAGGGAACTAATCATTACAGACATTAGTAAGCTGTTGGAACTAGAGTTCAGAATGACGATTTTAAAGATATCAGCTGGGCTTGAAAAAAGCATGGAAGATACTAGATAAAACCCTTTCTGGAGAAATAAAAGAACTAAAATCTAACCAAGTCGAAATCAAAAAGGCTATTAATGAGGTGCAATCAAAAATGAGGGTGCTAACTGC
>NW_027718663.1:0-323 GCF_054177405.1 Leptonychotes weddellii | reverse complement strand
TTTTTTTTTAAAGATTTTATTTATTTATTTGAGACAGAGAGAATGAGAGAGAGAGAGCACATGAGAGGGGTGAGGGTCAGAGGGAGAAGCAGGCTCCCTGCTGAGCAGGGAGCCCGATGCGGGACTCGATCCCGGGACTCCAGGATCATGACCTGAGCCGAAAGCAGTCGCTTAACCAACTGAGCCACCCAGGCGCCCTGTTTGTGAAGTATTCTTGACCAAAACTTGAACCTGAATCTGATCAAACCTCTAGATTTATTGACTGTTTTACAGGAAATATAGGGGATATAAGAACATGTTAAATGATCTTAAAGAGAGGCAGT
>NW_027718662.1:0-323 GCF_054177405.1 Leptonychotes weddellii | reverse complement strand
TTTTTTTTTTTAAAGATTTTATTTATTTATATGACAGAGAGAGACAGCGAGAACAGGAACACAAGCAGGGGGAGTGGGAGAGGGAGAAGCAGGCTTCCCGCTGAGCAGGGAGCCCGATGTGGGACTCGATCCCAGGACCCTGGGATCATGACCTGAGCCGAAGGCAGACGCTTAACGACTGAGCCACCCAGGCGCCCTAGAAAACTTCATTTCTAACAAAAGGATTAAAGAGGAGTGTTCTAAGATTTCCTGATTTTTTTTTCTTTTTTTGCTATAATGGTCTATGAAGTAGTACCTTCAATTTTTATGAAGTATTTAAAAAA
>NW_027718661.1:0-323 GCF_054177405.1 Leptonychotes weddellii | reverse complement strand
AGAATTATCCAAGTAATTGACACCTATCCAAATCTATTTGTCTGAATGTAGTCCTTGTTTACATGCCAGATGTATCTTCAAAAAAATTCTAATTTTTTTAGTCATCTTAAAAAAGGTATCACATAGGGCGCCTGGGTGGCTCAGTTGTTAAGCAACTGCCTTCGGCTCAGGTCATGGTCCCAGGGTCCTGGGATCGAGTCCCATATCGGGCTCTCTGCTCCGCGGGAAGCCTGCTTCTCCCTCTCCCACTCCCCCTGCTTGTGTTCCCTCTCTCGCTGTGTCTCTCTCTGTCAAATAAATAAATAAAATCTTTAAAAAAAAAA
>NW_027718660.1:0-323 GCF_054177405.1 Leptonychotes weddellii | reverse complement strand
TTTTTTTTTTAAAGATTTTATTTATTTATTTGAGAGAGAGAGAATGAGAGAGAGCACATGAGAGGGGGGAGGGTCAGAGGGAGAAGCAGACTCCCTGCCGAGCAGGGAGCCCGATGCGGGACTCGATCCAGGGACTCCAGGATCATGACCTGAGCCGAAGGCAGTCGCTTAACCAACTGAGCCACCCAGGCGCCCGAGAAATAAACTTCTGATAAATCAGGAAATTTGAGGATTGTTTGCTACAGAAGCCTAAATTTCCTCATAAACATATCTCATAATCCTCTCATTCTTAATATATTACAAATGGAACTTTTATTTCCTTT
>NW_027718659.1:0-323 GCF_054177405.1 Leptonychotes weddellii | reverse complement strand
AATTCTCAGCTAGCGCTGATGATGCTGGCCAGGGGCTAGACTTTGAGAGTTATCGGGCTAAAGACTCTAAAAGTGCCTGCATTCAACTTCATGAATTTAGGGAGTAATTATAAACATGCCACTGCCATGAGTTACACAGTCACTTTTGTAAGATGTAGGTAGGAAATGGTTACAACACACACTAGAAAAAGAGAACTAACATCTTTTGTTAGTTTCAACATTATTTAATACCTTTTCCTTAAAAAGAAAAAAAATACTCAGAAGGGTAAAAGCAAGAGACAGTTGTATCAAAAATGCCAACAAGATTTGAATTTAGGCGGCCC
>NW_027718658.1:0-323 GCF_054177405.1 Leptonychotes weddellii | reverse complement strand
GCCACATCCGCGTGCTGGTGGCCCCAAGCTGCGACCTTTCCCCATTCTCTTCTAGCCGCAGCCCTGACAGATCATCCTGGCAGAAGGGCCACATGCTCCCTCAGGTCCTCATTCCACCAACCGGGTCCACCGGCCCCGTATTCATGGCTCCCTCACCTCTGTGCCTTCACCATGATGTTTCCGCTTCACACCTGCTCTTCCTGCTCCTTGTCCACTCATAGCTGGCTTGGCTTCGTCTGGTCACCTGGCCATTACCCCTGCAGGACATGCCCCACCCTGTGCGACTGAGCTGCTTTCTCCTCTGCACTCAGAGGGTGGGGTTC
>NW_027718657.1:0-5475 GCF_054177405.1 Leptonychotes weddellii | reverse complement strand
CGGGAATAGAAAGATCATCTAAGCAGAAGATCAACAAAGAAACAAGACCTCTGAAGGACACACTGGACCAGATGGACCTCATAGATATATACAGAACATTCCACCCTATAACAACAGAATACTCATTCTTCTCAAGCGCACATGGAACTTTCTCCAGAATAGACCACATACTGGGTCACAAATCAGGTCTCAACTGATACCAAAAGATTGAGATTATTCCCTGCATATTCTCAGACCATAATGCTTTAAAACTGGAACTCAATCACAAGAAAAAATTTGGAAGAAATTCAACCACTTGGAAGCTAAGACCACTCTACTCAAGAATTTTTGGGTCAACCAGGAAATCAAAGAAGAACTTAAACAATTCATGGAAATCAATGAGAATGAAAACAAATTGGTCCAAAACCTATGGGATACTGCAAAGGCGGTCCTAAGGAGGACATACATAGCCATCCAAGCCGCACTCAAAAAAATAGAGAAATCCCGAATTCACCAACTAACTTTACTCCTTGAAGAACTAGAGAAAAAGCAACAAACAATGCCTAAGCCACGCATTAGAAGAAAAATAATTAAATTAGAGCAGAGATCAATGAATTAGAAGCCAGAAACACAGTAGATCAGATCAACGAAACTAGAAGTTGGTTCTTTGAAAGAATTAATAAGATCGATAAACCACTAGCCAGACTTATCCAAAAGAAAAGAGAAGAGACCCAAATTAATAAAATTATGAATGAAAGGGGAGAGATCACGACTAAAACCAAGGAAATAGAAACAATTATTAGAAATTATTATCAACAACTATATGCCAATAAACTGAGCAACCTGGATGAAATGGATGCCTTCCCGGAAACCTATAAGCTGCCAAGACTGAAACAGGAAGAAATTGACAACCTGAATAGGCCAATACCAGTAACGAGATTGAAGCAGTGATCAAATTCTCCCAAAAAACAAGAATCCAGGGCCTGATGTATTCCCTGGAGAGTTCTACCAAACATTCAAGGAAGAAATAATACCTATTCTCCTGAAGCGGTTTCAAAGAATAGAAACAGAAGAAGAGCTTCCAGACTTATTCTATGAGGCCAGTAGTACCTTAATCCCCAAACCAGGCAAAGACCCCATCGAAAAGGAGAATTTCAAACCAATATCCCTGATGAATATGGATTCCAAAAGCCTCAACAAAATCCTAGCTAACAGGATCCAACAATACATTAAAAGGATCATCCACCATGACCAAGTGGGATTTATCCCCGGAATGCAAGGTGGTTCAACTTTCGCAAATCAATCAATGTGATAGAACCCAATAATAAGAGGAGAGAGAAGAACCATATGGTCTTCTCAGTTGATGCAGAAAAAGCATTTGAGAAAATACAGCACCTTTCCTGATTAAAAGTCTTCAGAGTATAGGGCTAGAGGGAACATTCCTCAAGTTCATAAAATCCATCTATGAAAAACCCACAGCAAATATCATCCTCAATGGGGAAAAGCTGAGAGCCTTTCCCTTAAGATCAGGAACACGTCAAGAATGCCCACTCTTGCCACTGTTGTTCAACATAGTACTAGAAGTCCTAGCAACAGCAATCAGACAACAAAAAGAAATAAAAGGTATTCAAATTGGCAAAGAAGAAGTCAAACTCTCCCTCTTCACTGATGACATGATACTTTATGTGGAAAACCCAAAAGACTCCAACCCCAAATTACTAGAACTCATACACCAATTCAGTAATGTGGAGGGTACAAAATCAATGCACAGAAATCAGTTGCTTTCTTATACACTAAAAATGCAACTCTAGAAAGAGAAATTAGAGTAACAATTCCATTTACTATAGCACCAAAAACCATAAGATACCTCAGAATAAACCAAACCAAAGAGGTAAAGGATCTATACTCTAGGAACTACAGAGCACTCATGAAAGAAATTGAAGAAGACACAAAAAGATGGAAAAACATTCCTTGCTCAGGGATCAGAAGAATAAACATTGTTAAAATGTCTATGCTACCCAGAGCAATCTATACCTTCAATGCCATCCTGATCAAAATTCCAATGACGATTTTCTAGGTGCTGGAACAAACCTAAAATTTGTATGGAATCAGAAAAGACCCCAAATTTTGAAAAAGAAAAACTAAGCTGGGGGCATCACGTTGTCTGATTTCAAGCGATATTACAAAGCCGTGATTACCAAGACAGCATGGTACTGGCACAAAAACAGACATATAGACCAATGGAACAGAATAGAGAGCCCAGATATGGACCCTCAACTCTATGGTCAACTAATCTTCGACAAAGCAGGAAAAAATATGCAATGGAAAACAGACAGTCTCTTCAATAAATGGTGCTGGGAAAGATGCACAGCCACATGCAGAAGAATGAAACTCGACCATTCCCTAACACCATACAGAAAGATAAACTCAAAATGAATGAAAGTCCTCAATGTGAGACAGGAATCCATCAATATTCTAGAGGAGAATATAGGCAATAACCTCTTTGACATCGGCCACAGCAACTTCTTTCAAGATGTATCTCCAAAGGCTAGTGAACCAAAAGCAAAAATGAACTTTTGGGACTTCATCAAGATAAAAGCCTTCTGCACAGCAAAGGAAACAGTCAACAAAACAACGAGGGAACACAGAGAATGGGAGAAGATATTTGCAAATGACACTACAGATAAAGGGCTGGTATCCATGATCTATAAAGAACTTCTCAAACTCAACACCCAAAAAACAAATATTCAAGCCAAAAAATGGGCAGAAGACATGAAAAGACACTTCTCCAAAGAAGATATACAAATGGCTAAGAGACACATGCAAAAATGTTCATCATCATTAGCCATCAGAGAAATTCAAATCAAATCAAATCAAATCAAATCAAATAACTGAGATACCAGCTTACACCAGTTAGAATGGCAAAAACTGACAAGGCAAGAAACAACAAATGTTGGAGAGGTTGTGGAGAATGGGGAACTCTCTTACACTGTTGGTGGGAATGCAAGTTGGTACAGCCACTTTGGAAAACAGTATGGAGGTTCCTCAAAAAGATAAAAATAGAGCTACACTATGACCCAGCAATTGCGCTCCTGGGTATTTACCCCAAAGACACAGATGTAGTGAAAAGAAGGGCCATATGCACCCCAATGTTCATAGCAGCAACGTCCGCAATTGCCAAACTGTGGAAAGAGCTGAGAATCAACAGATTCTCATCTCATCAACAGATGAATGGATAAAGAAGATGTAGTCCATATATAAATGGAATATTACTCAGCCATCAGAAAGGATGAATACCCAACTTTTACATTAACATGGATAGGACTGGAGGAGATTATGCTAAGTGAAATAAATCAAGCAGAGAAAGTCAATTATCATATGGTTTCACTTATTTGTGGAACATAAGAAACAGCATGGAGGACATTAGGAAAAGGAAGGGAAAAATGAAGAGTGTGAAATCGGAGGGAGAGATGAACCACAAGAGACTATGGACTCTGAGAAACAATCTGAGGGTTTTAGAGGGGAGGTGGGTGGGGGGATGCGTTAGCCCAGTGATGGGTTGTAAGGAGTGCATGTACTACATTGAGCACTCGGTGTTATATGAAAACAATGAATCTTGGATCACTACATCAAAAACTAATGGTAACTAACATAACATAACATAATAAAATAAAAAAACTAATGATTTATTGTATAGTGACTAACAACATAATAAAATAAATTAAAAAAAAAAAGTTTCCCACACAAACAAAAACTAAAGGAGTTCATGACCAGGAAACCAGCCATCAAAGAAATATTAAAGGGGAGACTTTGAGTGGGAAGGAAAGACCAAAAGTGACAAAGACTAGAAAGGACCAGAGAAAATCTCCAGAAACAATTACAAAACAAGTAAGAAAATGGTGCTACATACATATTTGTCAATAATTACTCCAAATGTAAATGGACTAAACACTCCAAACAAAAAACTTAGGGTGTCAGAATGGGTAAAAAATAAATAAGATTAATTGATGTGCTGCTTACAGGAGATTCACTTTAGACCTAAAACAACCTGCAGAATCAAAGTAAGGGGGTGAAGAATCATTTATCCCCCAAATGGATGACAAAACAAAGTTGGAGTAG
This sequence comes from Leptonychotes weddellii, assembly GCF_054177405.1. NCBI lineage: Eukaryota > Metazoa > Chordata > Mammalia > Carnivora > Phocidae > Leptonychotes > Leptonychotes weddellii. The sequence continues at coordinate 1,377 of NW_027718657.1, read as the reverse complement.
CAATACTACTTGAGAATACCTAGAATTTTGTTTTTCCATTACTTTTATACTGTGTTCCCTCTATTCCAATACTTGTAAAATTTTGATAGAGATTGCCATTGATTGTTTTTTTAAATGTGTGGTAGAATTCACCAATGAAACCATGGGGCCATGGGCTTTTCTACGCTGGGAGATATTCAATTCCTAATTCAACTCTCATTCTTATTATTGGTCTAAGGAAATTTTCTATTGCTTGCATTCATGGGACATGATTCAATCGTATTAATTTGTGCATTTTTAGGAATTACCTGTTTTTTTCTAAGTTATCTGGTTTGTCAGTATATAATTGATTATAGTAATCATTTGTCACTCTATGCATTTCTTTATTTTTCAAGTTTTATTTAAAAACCTGTTACTTAAATTACAGTGTAATATTAGTTTTGGAAGTAGAATTTAGTAATTAATCACTTACATAAAACACCCAGTGCTCATCACAAGAAGTGCCCTCCTTAATACCCATCACCCATTTTTTTAAATTTTATTTCGTTATGCTAATCACATACATTACATCATTAGTTTTTGATGTAGTGTTCCATGATTCATTATTTGCATATAACACCCAGTGCTCCATTCAGTACAAGCCCTCCTTATATTCCATATGGACATCTAGGCTCTTTCCACAGTTTGGCTATTGTGGACATTGTTGCTATAAACATTGGGGCACATGTACCCCTTTGGATCACTACATTTGTATGTTTGGGGTAAATATCCAGTAGTGCAATTGCTGGGTCGTAGGGTAGCTCTATTTTCAACTTTTTGAGGAACCTCCATACTGTTTTCCAGAGTGGCTACACCAGCTTGCATTCCCACCAACAGTGTAGGAGGGTTCCCCTTTCTCCACATCCCCGCCAACATCTATTGTTTCCTGACTTGTTAATTTTAGCCATTCTGACTGGTGTGAGGTGATATCTCATTGAGGTTTTGATTTGGATTTCCCTGATGCTGAGCGATGTTGAGCAATTTTTCATGTGTCTGTTGGCCATTTGGATGTCTTCTTTAGAAAAATGTCTCTTCATGTCTTCTGCCCAATTCTTTTTTTTTTTTTTTTAAAGATTTTACCTATTTACTTGAGAGAGAGAATGAGACAGAGAGAGAGAGCACGAGATGGGGGAGGGTCAGAGGGAGAAGCAGGCTCCCCACTGAGCAGGGAGCCCGATGCGGGACTCGATCCCGGGACTCCAGGATCATGACCCGAGCCGAAGGCAGTCGCTTAACCAACTGAGCCACCCAGGCGCCCTTCTGCCCATTTCTTAATTGGATTTGTTCTTTGGGTGTTGAGTTTAAGAAGTTCTTTATAGTTTTTGGATACTAGCCCTTTATCTGATATGTCATTTGCAA
>NW_027718656.1:0-323 GCF_054177405.1 Leptonychotes weddellii | reverse complement strand
AGATGTAGTGAAAAAAAAAATTCTGTTTAAGAAAGACAGGGATTAAATATTTTTTTTCCCTAAAGCTTTCTTGAAGGTCAGGGGCTTTCTCTATGAAAAAGTAGTAAATAGTTACTGTAACTTGTGTGAAGCAGCAGCCGGCCTTAAGTCGTCCTTTCGGCTAAGGGTGGAACAGCGAATACTAGTATATATTGTTCGGGCTGCTCTTAGTTTCTCTTAATCAAAATTATTAGATGATAGAATTCAAGAACTTGTATACATGTTCTTACTTGGTGTACTGATAATCACTTGAAAGTAAAGACTTTGTCATGCAAAAAAAAAAA
>NW_027718655.1:0-323 GCF_054177405.1 Leptonychotes weddellii | reverse complement strand
TTTTTTTTAAAGATTTTATTTATTTATTTGAGACAGAGAGAATGAGAGACAGAGAGCATGAGAGGGAGGAGGGTCAGAGGGAGAAGCAGACTCCCCGCCGAGCAGGGAGCCCGATGCGGGACTCGATCCCGGGACTCCAGGATCATGACCTGAGCCGAAGGCAGTCGCTTAACCAACTGAGCCACCCAGGCGCCCCAGAGCAAAACCTTCTTAACACTCGGTGCCCTTATGCCTGAAGTCTGTAATGAGACACAGGCAGAATTAGAGGATGCTATTTTTATTTATTTATTAAAAAAAAAACTGTTTAAAATCTGGTTTACCAT
>NW_027718654.1:0-323 GCF_054177405.1 Leptonychotes weddellii | reverse complement strand
CGCCTGGGTGGCTCAGTCGGTTAAGCAGTTAAGCGGCCTGCCTTCAGCTTGGGTCATGATCCCGGGGTACGGGATCGAGTCCCGTGTCAGGCTCCCTGCTCAGGGGGGAGCCTGCTTCTCCTTCCCCTCCACCACTCCCCACTGCTTGTTCTCTCTCTCTATGTCAAATAAATAAAATCCTTATTTAAAAAAAAAAAAAACACACCATGTGAACAGAAGCCTGGAAGTCCCCTACACAATGTGAGATGGATGGGGCCAAGGGAGCATTTTCTTTTTTTTTTTTTTTTTAAAGATTTTATTTATTTATTTGACAGAGAGAGACA
>NW_027718653.1:0-323 GCF_054177405.1 Leptonychotes weddellii | reverse complement strand
TGCCGGTCACAGCTCTGATTTTTGACAAGCTATTTGGTCTTTATGGGTCTCTGATTCCCACTGTGAAAGTGAAAGTCATGCCCAGTGATGACCAAGGCCCCTCTGGCTCTAACCGTCAGTGGTTCTACCATCCGGTCATGATCATCCCACATGGCCAACCCTGACCCGTCCTCCCACTCACATCACTGCACCAATGAACAAGAAAGAGCCACCCACTTCAGAAAGATTTTCAGTCAACCTGTGGGAAAATGATAACCCTCATCAGTAATCAAAGAAATACCCATTAAAAAAGAGAGTTATTGAGGAATAAAAACAGAGCAGCC
>NW_027718652.1:0-323 GCF_054177405.1 Leptonychotes weddellii | reverse complement strand
TTTTTTTTTTTTTTAAAGATTTTATTTATTTGACAGAGAGAGACACAGCGAGAGAGGGAACACAAGCAGGGGGAGTGGGAGAGGGAGAAGCAGGCTTCCTGCGGAGCAGGGAGCCCGATGCGGGGCTCGATCCCAGGACCCTGGGATCATGACCTGAGCCGAAGGCAGACGCTTAACGACTGAGCCACCCAGGCGCCCCGCGTTTGAATAATTTCAATAGCGTATGGGACATAGGGTCTGTCCCTAGCTGTCTGATACCTGGCACAGGGATGATTAGGGCAGGTGGATAGTGGCTCAAGAGTGTGAGAGCCTGGTAGAGGAAA
>NW_027718651.1:0-323 GCF_054177405.1 Leptonychotes weddellii | reverse complement strand
TACCTGAAAGAGCTGTTCTTTCTACTCTTTATACTAGTTTCCACTTTCTCTTCTGCTGTTTTCCACTAGTTTTCCTTTTTAATTATGTACAAAGTATAAATAGTTCCTAAGATCTTCCAGCCCTGTGGATTCTTAAGCTGAATTTTTAGTGCCTGGTGGTGAATGTATTACTTTCTGGATAGTCTGATGTTTTTTTTTTTGTTTATTTTTTTTTTAAAGATTTTATTTATTTATTTGAGAGAGAGAGAATGAGAGACAGAGAGCATGAGAGGGAGGAGGGTCAGAGGGAGAAGCAGACTCCCTGCCGAGCAGGGAGCCCGATG
>NW_027718650.1:0-323 GCF_054177405.1 Leptonychotes weddellii | reverse complement strand
ACATATATGTAACATACAAAATATGTGTTAATTGACTACTGAGGTTATTGGTAAGACCTGTGGTCAACAGTAGGCTATTAAGAGTTAAGTTTTGGTAGAATCAAAAGTTATAGGCAGTTTTTCAGGGCGCCTGGGTGGCTCAGTTGGTTAAGCGACTGCCTTCGGCTCAGGTCATGATCCTGGAGTCCCGGGATCGAGTTCCGCATCGGGCTCCCTGCTCAGCAGGGGGTCTGCTTCTCCCTCTGACCCTCTTCCCTCTCGTGCTCTCTGTCTCTCATTCTCTCTCTCTCAAATAAATAAATAAAATCTTTAAAAAAAAAAAA
>NW_027718649.1:0-323 GCF_054177405.1 Leptonychotes weddellii | reverse complement strand
CTCAGTCGGTTGAGCGACTGCCTTCGGCTCAGGTCATGATCCCAGGGTCCTGGGATCGAGTCCCACATCGGGCTCCCTGCTCTGCGGGGAGCCTGCTTCTCCCTCTCCCACTCCCCCTGCTTGTGTTCCCTCTCTCGCTGTGTCTCTCTCTGTCAAATAAATAAATAAAATCTTTAAAAAAAAAAAAAAAAGAAAATGTATTTAAAAATTGATTTAACGTTGAGCCATGTTAAATGTTTTAATTTCCATGCAATGCAAGGCCCGCCGAAACATCAATTAGTCCCAGCAATCAGGCAGGAATATTGGCTTCTGTTGAGGGATTC
>NW_027718648.1:0-323 GCF_054177405.1 Leptonychotes weddellii | reverse complement strand
TTTTTTTTTTTTTTTAACGTATAATGTATTATTTGTTTCAGAGGTACAGGTCTGTGATTCATCACTTTTTTTTTTTTTAAGATTTTATTTATTTATTTATTTGACAGTGAGACCCTGTGAGAGAGGGAACACAAGCAGGGGGAGTGGGAGAGGGAAAAGCAGGCTTCCCGTGGAGCAGGGAGCCTGGCACGGGGCTCGAACTCATGACGCTGGGATCATGATTTGAGCCAAAGGCAGATGCTTAACGACTGAGCCACCCAGGTGCCCCTGTGATTCATCAGTCTTACACAATTCACAGCGCTCACCATAGCGCATACCTCCCC
>NW_027718647.1:0-323 GCF_054177405.1 Leptonychotes weddellii | reverse complement strand
GGACCTGCCACCCCAGCATTGACAATTTTACCAAGTCATGGCCAGCTAAGTCTCTACCCCTTTTCCCCCTTTCCATACTATATTGAAGCAATCCCAGAAACCATATCCTTTAATATATAAACATTTTGGGGCGCCTGGGTGGCTCAGTTGGTTAAGCGACTGCCTTCAGCTCAGGTCATGATCCCAGGGTCCTGGGATCGAGTCCCGCATCGGGCTCCCTGCTCTGCGGGGAGCCTGCTTCTCCCTCTCCCACTCCCCCTGCTTGTGTTCCCTCTCTCGCTGTGTCTCTCTCTGTCAAATAAATAAATAAAATCTTTAAAAAA
>NW_027718646.1:0-5475 GCF_054177405.1 Leptonychotes weddellii | reverse complement strand
AGCAGCAATGTCCACAATAGCCAAACTATGGAAAGAGCCAAGATGTCCATCGATAGATGAATGGATAAAGAAGATGTAGTATATATATATAATGGAATATTATGCAGCCATCAAAAGGAATGAGATCTTGCCATTTGCAATGACGTGGATGGAACTGGAGGGTATTATGTTGAGTGAAATAAGTCAATCAGAGAAAGACATGTATCATATGACCTCACTGGTATGAGGAATTCTTAATCTCAGGAAACAAACTGAGGGTTGCTGGAGTGGTGGGGGGTGGGATGGATGGGGTGGCTTGATGTATACCACAATTTTTGATATGTGTTTCCTTTATAAAGTATTTTCTAATTTTCCTTATGATTCCTTTTCAACCCAATTGCTATTTTATACTGTACTTTTTAATGTCTACATATTTTGGGTTTTTTCCATAGATATTTTTATGCTATTCATTTCTAATTTAGTTTCATTTTGGTGGCAAACATATTCAGTATGATTGCAATTGTTATTAAATTTACTAAGACTGTTTTATGGCCTCGGATATGGTATGTCTTGGTGAATGTTCTGTATGAACTAGAGCACAATGTGCATCCTGCTGCTTTCCTGGACTTGCCTATAAATATCCTCAGGGTCAAGTTGACTGCAAGGTCTTCTATATCCTTACTGAATTTCTGTCTGCTTGTTTACTAAATTACTGAGAGGGGAGCACTGATTGTCCAAATAGCTTTATGGGTTTATATATTTTTCTTTCAGCTCTGTCAGTTTTTGCTTTATGTATTTTGAAGCTCTGTTTTTTGAATACATGCACATTTCAGTTTACTTCCTGTTAATTGACATTGCAATCATTATGTAATCTTTCTCATTTATGTTAATATTTTTTTATTTTGAAATCTATTTTGTTGATGTGATACAGTCATTCCATCCTTCTTAGTATTAGTGTTTGCATGTTACATGCTTTTTCTTTCACTCAATTTCTATCATTATGTTTAGAGTAGATATCTTATAGACAGCATACAGTTTTGTATCTGTGAGTTTATGAATTATATCAAATTTGAAAAGTATTTGACTTGCTTTTTCTTTTTTAAAGATTTTATTTATTTATTTGACAGAGAGAGGCACAGTGAGAGAGGGAACACAAGCAGGGGGAGTGGGAGAGGGAGAAGCAGGCTTCCTGCCGAACAGGGAGCCCGATGTGGGGCTTGATCCCAGGACCCTGAGATCATGACCTGAGCCGAAGGCAGACGCTTAACCATTGAGCCACCCAGGCGCCCCTTGACTTGCTTTTTCAAATATTTTTTCTACTCAAATCCTACTTTTTGATCTCTAATTGTAAATATGTTAGATCACTTGAGACTGTTCCATAAGTCACTTTTATTATTTTTTAAATCATTTTTTCTTGTGTTTTATTTTTAATAGTTTATATTGTTGTTTTCAAGTTCACTGACTTTTCCCCCCCTATTGATGTCCTATCTGTTGTTAATCTTTTTTTTTTTTTTAAAGATTTTATTTATTCATTTGACAGAGAGACACAGTGAGAGAGGGAACACAAGCAGGGGGAGTGAGAGAGGGAGAAGCAGGCTCCCCGCTGAGCCGGGAGCCCGATGCAGGGCTCGATCCCAGGACCCTGGGATCATGACCTGAGCCGAAGGCAGACGCTTAACGACTGAGCCACCCAGGCGCCCCTATCTGTTGTTAATCTTACCCTGTGAATTTTTCAGATATTCTATTTCAGATATTCTATTTGTCATCTTAGAAGTTATACTTTTATCTTTTATATCTTTCATTTCTGTCCTCCCTATGTTCGTGTTTTCCTTTCCATGCTTAAACATAGTTAAAATAGATGTGCTAACATCCTTCTATGTTAATTTCATCACTTTTGTTATTTCTGAGTCTGTTTTTATTGGATAACTTTTCTCATGTGTTTGGATCAGATTTTCATGCTTGTTGATATCTGCATTAGTTTTTTTTTTTTTTTTTTTTAAAGATTTTTATTTATTTGACAGAGAGACACAGTGAGAGAGGGAACACAAGCAGAGGGAGTGGGAGAGGGAGAAGCAGGCTTCCCGCTGAGCAGGGAGCCCGATGCGGGGCTCAATCCCAGGACCCTGGGATCATGACCTGAGCCGAAGGCAGACACTTAACGACTGAGCCACCCAGGTGCCCCCCCAATTAGTTTTGATTGGATGCTGGACATTACAGATTTTATGCTATGGAGTGTCTGGTTTTGTGGTCTTATTTTCAGAGAGTTGGCCTGTTATTTGCTTGATTACTTGCTCTTCAGTTTGAATCTTTTAGATCCCATTTTTAAATTCTGTTTAGAGTAAGTCTGGACTAGTTTTTTGCACTAGGCATAGGTTAGGTATTCTAATAGGTGTTCCCTGAGTGATCCACAGAATCTTTTCAATCTAGCTGATGGGAATTCAAATGAATTCTGGTTCTTTGTGAACTGTAGGGATTATTCACCTTAAAGATGACTAGTTGCTCATTGTCTGACCTTATAGAGTTGAACCCACAGATATATCTCTTGATACAACAAGAATTCTATGGGACTTCATGATGAATTCTGGAGTTCATTTTTTTGTCTAACTCCCTCCAGTCTGGAATTCAGTTCTGCAACTTCCAGCTGCCTCAAATTTCCTATAAATCTGATCTGTGTCCACTCTACTCAGTGAGACCAACATGCTCTGCAGTGTGAAATTTGCTTTCAGGCAGAAAGTTGGAGTGACATAGGTTTTTCTTTATTTGCCTTCTTTTCTTTTCTTTTATTTTAATTTTTTTTAAAGATTTTATTTACTTATTTGACAGAGAGAGACACAGAGAGAGAGGGAACATAAGCAGGGGGAGTGGGAGAGGGAGAAGCAGGCTTCCCTCGGAGCAGGGAGCCAGATGTGGGGCTCGATCCCAGGACCCTGGGATCATGACCTGAGCCGAAGGCAGACGCTTAACGACTGAGCCACCCAGGTGCCCCTATTTGCCTTCTTTTAGAGATTACATTTCTGCACTGGTTGTCACCCAGCAAATAAAAATTGTTACTTTATTAATTTTGTCTAGTTTTCTGATTAAGATGAGACAGTAAATTCATTTCCTGTTATCTCATAATGGCTGGAGGTAGAAGACCCTAGTGTCTCATTGCATATTCCCAACTTTTATTTCTTTCTTTAATTTTTACCATATATTTTTCAAATCCTATAGCTGTTTAATTATATCTTCTTTTATCTCCGAGTTTGTTTTCAACTTCTTTGAACTTGTTTTCTTCAGAAAATCTTTCACTAAAATACATTTATCTATTTTCTTGTTATTTCTTTCTACTTTTTTTTGTGAGGAGGAAGGCAGATGGAGTAGTATTTAAGCTTTTATTTCATATCAAATGTGTCTGCTTGTAATTAATAAAAGATAAAAGAGATTCTCTTTGAAACTTCTATTTTTTTTTTTTTAAATCCAGAATTGTATAATGATGATCAGAGGTACAACTTGGGATAGCAGTGAACTTGGTCATTTACTCTTGAAACAGCTTTCTTACTAACTTTGCCATGTTCTCAGGTTTGGGGTTCCCTTCTTGCTTCCTGTTGCCACATTTCATTTTACGTGTCAGCAGATATGCAGATGGTAGGTTCACAGTGAAACTTGTGTCTTGCAAGTTATAGGTGTTTAGTTTGTATTTTATTCATTTCTGTTCAGTTCATATTGATCATCAGTCGCAAAGCTCATTTCCTCCCATTTTGGTTCCCCACCCAATTCACAGCCATCCAGTTTATCTGATTTACATGTCCAAGTTGAAAAACATAATCAATGAAATGATATGCTAAAGACTTCACCTCTTTTTCTAGTCCTCCTTTACTTCTACCTGCCACAGATTCTTCAGGCAGGCAACTTATGCATTTTTCCTATGGATTACTTGTTATATATGTTTTTATTATGAATTAAAAGATTATTGACTGTGTTTCTCAATAATTGCTTCTTCAATAAAAGCTAAATCCTACTGAGATTTGAGAGGTAAGTACAAATTTTTCTGTCCTTTCTCATTTTATTCATGTAGTTGGAAGATTTTTATTTTTGTGGCCTGTGGTGATAGATACATAGATATATCTTGATATAATCCTGAGGGATTCGTGTGTGTGTGTGTGTATATACATATAATCTGTAGATATATAATTATGTCTATAATTATATATTATTATATAATATATACAATTATATTTGTAGATATATAATTTTTGAGTTTTTGCTTGCTTCTTTGGGTTATATCTCTTAATCTCTGACATGTCCAAATGTTCCATGTTAGGGTTAGGACAAATGTGAGGTTATATTTTTACACCACAAACTATGGTGTATATAACAGATGAGAAAACTCAAGCTAGATATAGAGTATCTTTAAAATATGACTTATTTTACTTTTATCAGATAATGTTTCTGAGTCACATAAATTGGTAGACACTGGCAGAAAGTGAAGTTAATTGCTTTTCTTGATTTTGAGATATTATCTTAACAAGGTTAAAGCCATACTTTATGTATCATAATAAGAAATGGGGGGTAGAAATTGCCTCAGTTGCATTTGGAAAGATGCCAGTAGAGCTGCCCTTTAAGGCCTTGTGGTTCTTATTTATAGTATTATCACAGGTTGTGAATCCATTCTGATACGTTCTTTTGAGACATGGTAGAATCACATTACCTGTTGTATACTGCAACTTTAACCTCTTCAGCATTTATTAATCATGCCGCCTCTGGCTAGGAGGACTGAGTTCCTTATACCCTCAACTGTTGGGATCTCCTGAATATCACGTGAGTCACAGGTTATTTATCTATCAGAATCTTAGGACTATTTATTATCCAACAGCATATCCCCATGCCCTGGTTGTGGGATATGTCCTGATCTAGCCTTACTCACTTCCAAGGGACTTTCTCTTTGTTATTTCTGAAACGCCATGGTCAGCCACCTTGGTGACCCTATATCATATATCTCAGATCATAAATTACCTAGATTTTGTAGTTGAGGTTAGAGAAGCATCTATTCTTCTATTCCATTTATATCTTTGTTCCCAAGAGAAGCTAAATGGTCTCTAATTGAGATATCTTCAAATGGAAGTTTTATAATGCAAGTTTTTGGGTAAACAAACAGAACCTAAAGAATATCCATTATGCTATGCCTAGCAATGTACAGCCAGCCTACATTAAGGATCCTGAGGAATGGCTGGGGGAAGGAAATTAGTCTTTGCTAGTGTTTGAGCTCCCTCCCAATTTTGTTTCAACTTTCAATAGGTTCATGTTTACTCTCAAGGCTAGGTTTAGAGTGAACAAAATTTAAATGATCTTTTATTAGTTTTCCACAATTAGACACAAGTGATGGATTAACAATTGATGATTTATGTTTGGATGAAGAATAGAGTATAAATTTTTGCAAACTTGATGATATAAAGTAGAATGTAGAAAGAGGTTTAAGGGAAGAAGGAGAACAAGAAGGAGGGAAATGTAGAGGTAAGA
>NW_027718645.1:0-323 GCF_054177405.1 Leptonychotes weddellii | reverse complement strand
TCTTCTGCCCATTTCTTGATTGGATTATTTGTTCTTTGGGTGTTGAGTTTGATAAGTTCTTTACAGATTTTTGGATACTAACCCTTTATCTGATATGTCATTTGCAAATATCTTCTCCCATTCCGTTGGTTGTCTTTTGGTTTTGTTGACTGTTTCCTTTGCTGTGCAAAAGCTGTGTATCTTGATGAAGTCCCAATAGTTCATTTTCGCCCTTGCTTCCCTTGCCTTTGGAGATGTGTCTAGCAAGAAGTTGCTGCAACCGAGGTCAAAGAGGTTGCTGCCTGTGATCTCCTCAAGGAATTTGATGGATTCCTGTCTCACAT
>NW_027718644.1:0-323 GCF_054177405.1 Leptonychotes weddellii | reverse complement strand
GTGAGAGGCATCGGATGGAAGCAGCAGGAAGGGTTCTCCTGCCTCAGTTTACTTGCTGCATGACCTTGAGCGAGTGTCCCAACCTCCCGAGCCTCACGTCCGCATCTGGAATATGGGTGCACGCCAGTGCACGGGACAAGGTGGCGGGAGGATTTACTGAAGCAACGCTGGAGTGGTCAGCACGGTGCCTGGCACACGGCGGGCCCCGAATAAACGGGGGCTGGTACTGCATCCCTCCCTCCCCACTTCCTTCCCTCCCTCCCTCATCCATCCAGCCCACTTTGCCAGCTGCTGTGTGCCAGGCTGCCTGCCAGGCATCGGGG
>NW_027718643.1:0-323 GCF_054177405.1 Leptonychotes weddellii | reverse complement strand
CCTCACATGATTTTATCTTTCCCACCAGAAATTTATTTCTGGTAGAGGAAAAAAAAATGTGTCTTTGTGGATATTTGAATCTTGTTGTTTTTTGTATCATTCATTTAAATAACACATGTGAGCCATGAGGAATTCTTAATCGCAGGAAACAAACTGAGTGTTGTTGGAGTGGGGGGTGGGGTGGGAGGGATGGGGTGACTGGGTGATAGACACTGGGGAGGGTATGTGCTCTGGTAAGCGCTGTGAATTGTGCAAGACTGTTGAATCTCAGATCTGTACCTCTGAAACAAATAATGCAATATATGTTAAGAAAAAAAAAAGAA
>NW_027718642.1:0-323 GCF_054177405.1 Leptonychotes weddellii | reverse complement strand
GAAATAGAGAAATAAAAGGAAAAGTTTGTTGGTTCTTGCTTCTGATGCCTTCCTGTCTGTCATTCTGCAAATGCCGAAGGTACACACAGGTGTGCTCTTGAATTGGCCTGGTTCTTCCGGAAAGGGGGGGAAACGTCCTCCCAGCACAGAGGGAGCCCTGCTCACTGGCTCCTTGATATTCAGACATGGGCTGAGTTCTGCTCTCTGGAAGCCCTGTGGGTGAGCAGTGAGGACACTAGGAGAAGCAGGACACGTCCCTGCCATTGGGGACCATGTCTAACAGCCACAGTCCTGGCAGGAAGGTGGGAGGGGTGTTCTGAGAC
>NW_027718641.1:0-323 GCF_054177405.1 Leptonychotes weddellii | reverse complement strand
CTGTGCTCTCTCTCTCTCTCTAGGAGCAGGGGGAGGGGCAGAGGGAGAAGCAGGCTTCCCGTGGAGCAGGGAGCCCAATGAGGGGCTGGATCCCAGCACCCCGGGATCATGACCTGAGCTGAAGGCAGACGCTTAATGACTGAGCCACCCAGGCACCCCAATAAATAAAAATCTTTAAAAAAATATTTTACAATCTAATTAAACATATCAGAAATTTCTCTTTCCTAGGGAAGAGATGGAGGAGTTGGAAGGGCTGGGAAAATTATTAGTAACCCCCAGTCTACCAGTAGTTGGTCTGGGGCATTTATTTTGCTCATAGGCTT
>NW_027718640.1:0-323 GCF_054177405.1 Leptonychotes weddellii | reverse complement strand
CCTATCTTTATTCCTTTCTTTTGGGGTTTACTCTCATGTTATTTCTTGTGTTGGGCCCTTAGCTGATTGGTTTTTATTTTTTTTAATTTTTAAATTTTTTTAAAGATTTTATTTAAGAGAGAGGGAGAGAGCGAGAGCATGAGCAGAGAGAGGGGCAGAGGGAGAAGCAGGCTCCCCACTGAGCAGGGAGCCCGATGGGCTCAATCCCAGGACCCCAGGATTATGACCTGAGCCAAAGGCAGATGCTTAACCAACTGAGCCACCCAGGTGCCCCTATTTTTTTTTCTTTAAAAGATTATTTAAGTCTATGAATTTTCCTTTAA
>NW_027718639.1:0-323 GCF_054177405.1 Leptonychotes weddellii | reverse complement strand
GTGACCCAGATAGTTTCTACAGAAATAAGAATTGAAAATGGAAGCCAGCAGAAGTTTAAATGAGAAAAATGCAAGGTGGGGGAGGGGAGGAGTCATCATTCATCATTGGCCATAAATACTACCAGTCACCCAGAAGTATCTTCACAGCTCATGGTCACCTCTTCTCATGGGCACTCCCTTTCCTCTCTGACTTTTCCTGCTGCTTTCTCTTGCCTTTGGGAGAGGCAGCAGATACTGCAGTGTGGACAAGGGCCCTGGATGCTCTGTCCTCTTTTAAGTCACTGTGTGGCTTGACGTAAGTCACTTACTTTGGACTTCAGCCT
>NW_027718638.1:0-323 GCF_054177405.1 Leptonychotes weddellii | reverse complement strand
CTTTTGTCCTCCCTCCTCCCTTCCTTTTTTCCTCTCTTCCTTCCTTCCCTAAGTTGGTTTGAATTGTATTTCTACCACTTGCAACCAAAAGAGCCCTGAACATTTAAAAAGTGACTTGGAGAAATCACTTAGAGGGAAAGTGGGTTGAGGGGCAAATGGGACATACAGAAGTGTTTTCGTTTGCTGAGCCCCTGAGAGGGTGCTACCTGCAGAGCTGGAGAGTCCCCTCCTGGGGCCCAAATCCACCAGGGGAGAGACTTGCCCCACATACGTGAGCCACTGGGAAGGACACTGCCTCAGACTGAATGTGTCCCCCCCAAATT
>NW_027718637.1:0-323 GCF_054177405.1 Leptonychotes weddellii | reverse complement strand
GTCAGGGAGGGTGGGTGGCCTCAGAGGGGCCTTGTACTCACTGCCACTTAACGTGCAAATCGAGATGAGCCACGGATGGGGCTTCTCCGACCACGGAAGGTGTAGGGAAGTGGCGGGGGGGGGTGGACTGAGGCCTCCCTCCCGAGGAGAAGGAGGGTCGCTTGCCCTGTCTTTTTCACTGATTGGTGCATAAATGTCCTGGCAGTCATGGGGCCTGGACAACGTGAGGGGGTCTAGGTCAGCACCGTGCAACAGAAAGACAACACAAACCACATTCATCATTGTACATTTCCTAGTAGCCACATTAAAAGAAAAAAAAAAAA
>NW_027718636.1:0-5476 GCF_054177405.1 Leptonychotes weddellii | reverse complement strand
TGGTTAGCCCAGTGATGGGTATTAAGGAGGGCACGTACTGCATGGAGCACTGGGTGTTATACGAAAACAATGGATCGTGGATCACTACATCAAAAACTAATGATATAATGTATGGTGACTAACATAATAAAATTAAAAAAAAAAAATGCTGCCTTAGCTATACCAGATCCACTTGAAATAGTAGGACATGAAGGATAGCAGTTCAACCAAATTTTAAAAGCTATTTCAGTGCACATTTCTAACTGACAAGAATTGCTTACCTCTGTGTCTTTTTTTGTAGAATCACCAAATCCATCCAGCTTATTTAAGTCTAGAAAGTAGAAAAGCTTGTTAACTCTAGATTTTATTTTTCTGCTTTCTAAATTATTTCCATCCTAATCCTATTTTCAAATGGTAAATGAGGACAGTAGAAGTATAACCAGGGATTTTAGCAAATTACTTGACTCTACTGGAGGTTATGATGTACACCCACCAGGTGGGAGTGCGGGGATGAATTGAGATACAGTGAAAGCCCCTGACACACAACGTTGGGCACATGGTAGGTGCTCAAAGGTTTCTGTTCCATCCCTCTTTTCCTACAATCTCAAATACAGCTGTGGTATATAAAATTTAAATTCAATACTACTCTTAAAATTACTTAGACCTCTACTGTTAGTAATTCAGAACAAATCTGTCCCTCTGACCATGAGAGACCTCACAGCTTTATAAATTTCCCAACCAAAAAGAATACCAAGCCTAGAAAGACAACTTATTTTTAAATTTAGAAAGTATAAATTCTCAACTAAGAAAAATCAACAATATACAGAGCATGAGTTAGGAAAATAAAGACCATTCAGAAATTCCTGCACAAGTTCAACAGCAGATTTTACTTCCAGAGGCTCAGGCCATTCCGTTACACCAGTCCGCAAACCATCAGCCAAAACCTAAGGGAGATTAAAAAAAAAAAGAAATCCAAAAATTTTTTAGCAAAAAAAAGATAGTTTAATCAGTAGGAATATATTTAATAATAATACCAGTCATTATAACATTTCTTGAACATTTAACCATGTCAGGAACAGTTCTAAGTGTTTTATATGTAGAATGGTATTTAATCCTCACAAAAACCCCATCAGGCAGATATTACCATCATCCCCCATTTCACTGAGGCCAAGAGAGGTAAAGTAACTTGCTCAGGATCACACATTATGACAGTGCCAAGACACACACCCAGCAGTCTGGTACCAAAGATGGCGTTCTAAGGGTGATGCCATGTGCGTCAGTGCTACCGAGGATTCCAGACTAATGAACCTGCCCTGAAGACACTTGGAATTTTGGTTAAAAAGGACTGATAATCCAGGTGCAATAATCAGGCAACAAAAAACGTGAAACTGAATGGAAGTTTATATAAAAATAATATAAATGTATATGCCAACACATACAGTATCTACACCAAAGGAAAGGGAGACCAGAATAGCCAAGGGCACAGTGTGAAACATCAGCTGCACGCAAATGTGGGGACCAGGAGCTGCACAGCAGGGACGGAGCAAGGAATAACATGAAGAGGGTGGGGCGAGGTCCAGCCGTGGTGGAGAAAACACCTATGGAACAGTGGGAAATGAGATTAGAAGGAACAGGGGCTAGACATATCTTAAAGCCTGAAAAGATTTTTTTACTTCATATGAAAGACAACAGCCATTGTTGATTTTTTGGCAGGAACATGACATGATCAAGTTGTTAAGAATTCGTGTTAGAAATACCCAGGATGGATTCTAAGGAAGAGAAAGTACAATGTTTCTCAATAGAGGTGATATCATTTTCCACCCCCGGGGGGGGGGTCTTTGGAAAAATGTGCAGATAGTTTTGGTGTCACAATGACTGGGGGTACAAGGGCACTTTGAATATTTAGTTTGGTAGGGGCCAAGGATGCTAAGCATCTTGCAATGTGTACAATGGTCCCAAAGCACAAAAAATGGTTCTGCCTAAAACGCCCATAGTGTCCCTGTTGAGAAACAATAAATGACCATCAGAGTGGTCCAGGAGGCAGGTGATAAGAGCTTTAACTAAGATGGGCAGTGAGAAAAAGCTTAAAGGAAAAAAAGAACAGTTTATTAGAAAGGGAAGGAGAGAGGAAGGGAGATGTGGAAAAAATAAAAGAAAAAATCCTAGCTATTTACAAAAGTACAGGGGACTGAGCTTGGAAGAGATTATGGCCATCTAAGATTCTGTGAATTTATAAGGGAGGTTATCACAAAACATGGACTTTCAAGTCAGATGGACAGGCATGCGTTTGAATGACAGACATGTATTTGAATCAGGTCTTCCACTTAGCAACTGCTGATGTCTCCAGCAAAATAACTGATCCATCCAGCACCACCTGCTTGGCACACAATGGCAGCTTCCAGTTGTGGTGGTTATGATGAAGGATAGTTGGAAGGCAGACAGGCAGGAACAAGGGGCCCTGCCGTAAGAGGAAACCACCCTTAAAAGGATTTTACACCACCTTGGAAGGAGCCCTCCACTCTTTCCCATGTGATAGATAGGGGACAAAAATCTGATTGGATGACAGGTGCAGGGAGGGTTAGTCAGATTAAAACAGCCGGCTAACAAGCCCATAAAAATCCCTAGATTGAGAAACTCTGGCGGCCACCTTCTCGGGTCCCCTCCCTCTTTGGGAGCTTTGTACTATCACTCAATAAACCTTGCTTTGCTGCCCACCACTCTGTCTGTCTACCTTTTCATTCTTCGAAGCAGCGTGACCAAGAACCAGGGCCCGGAAGGAGAAAACATCCTTCCGTGTTAGTGTGGTGGTAGCAATAGTTCTTACTAAACTAAAATAGAAGGTTTCTAGCCTGGGAAATTGAAGGAACAGTGGAACCACAGACAGAAATGGGGCGGAGGGGTGGTTTCTCTGAGAGGATCTTGTCCGGAGAAGATCTCAAGTTTCATTTCAGAAATACTGTTTGAGGCAACAGCCCTCTACTCAACTGGGAAATAATTTGGTGGAAGTGGGAAGGAAGAGGAATGGTATCAGCTTGAAGAAGAGAGTCTGGAGTTCCCTCAGAAAGGCATTAGCCAAATCACTGAGTGACAAGCTCTCTGCCAGGGTGTGGAGAGAGAAGGGCAGAGACATGAGGAGAGAAGTGTGATGGAAGCCCACAGGAAGGGTCCTGAAAGAGGAGCTTTCCAGAGAGAAAGTTGAGAAAAAAATACCAGGTTGTATACAAACAGGGAAATAATAATCGGAGGTGAAATATTAGAAATGCTTGGTACTGTGCTAGATGCTGCAGGCAGAGTACCTGTCACTCAAGTCTAGGAGGGGAGACAGAGAAGCAAACAGATCACTGTGTTTGATAAACACTCTGACGGGAAGTGTGAGTAGAGCGCTCTCGCAGCACAAAGCACAGGTAGCATTAGCCATTCTGGGGGATCAGTGCAATCATCCTAGGTGAAGATGTCACAGAGAGCTCATCCAGCACCGGGGGGGTGGGGGGTGGAGGGAAAGGGCATGCTAGGGAGAGCAAGACGCACTCACCACAAAGTGACAGCGTGACAGGACCAAGGTACAATAAGCAGGCCAGGGTTAGGGGTTCAGTGGGAGTAGAAGTAGGGTGTGAGATTAAGCTAAAGAAGTAAGTAGGAGCTAAAAACATGAAAAGATGCTCAAAGTCAGTAAGCCATCAGGGAAATGCAACTCAGAACCATGAGATACCACTTCATCCCCACGAGGATGGTGAAAATAATTAATAATAATCATAATAAAAAGGCAATACCAAGTGTTGGCAAGGATATGGAGAAACTGGAACACACACTGTTGGTAGGAATGTAAAATCGTACAGCCACTTTGGAAAACAGTTATAGTTTGGCAGCTCCTCAAAAGCTTAAACACAGTTATCACACTGACCAGCAATTCCACCCAAAAGATGTGAAAACATATGTCCCATAAAACTTGTACAAGACTGCTCATGGCAGCATTATTCATAATAGTCAAAAAGTAGAAACAACAGAATCGTCCATCAGCTGGTGAGTGAATGAACGAAACGTGGTATAGCTATACAATGGAATGCTATTCACCGATAAAAAGGAACAAAGTACAACAAAGTATTAACAAAGGTTAGTGGCCGCGGGGCTGGTGGGGCTGGGAGGTGACTGCTAATAGGTACGGGTTTCTTTTGTTGAAAATGCTCCAAAATTATATATGGCCACAGTTGTACAACTCTGTAAGTATCCTAAAAACCACTGAAATGTGCACTTGAAACAAGTGAATTTTATGGGATGTAATTTATATCTCAATAAAGCTGTTAAAAAAAAAAAGTAAGTAGGGCAGTGACTGGATAGAAATGGTTCTCTATGCCAGGCTAGGACATTTCAAATTTCTACTGCATTAAAATGAGGCACCCCCTTGAGATTCAGTTTGTAGAATAGAGTAAAACTCACTGAGACATAAAATTCTTGAAACACGTGCTCACTAATCCTTAGCATGAATCAAAATCCCAGTTATCAATAAGCAGATTATACATGCATTTGGAATAAATTGGCAGCTGACCCACCTAAAAAGAGGGGAATCCATTGTATGAATAGAAACCGAATACTCCAGTAAAGGGGGAAGAAGTGTAGCTCTTAACTAACTAATGCTCCCTGTGATTATAAGGACAACTACCATGCAGTAAAATCATACTGTCCAAATTGCCGAGAGTATCTACTGAATTCATAACATTTGGAATAAATCTTGAACACAAAACAAAGTAACAATGATATTAACAAACATTTTTATGAAAACATAAAATTTAATACAAGTCACAAATTCCAGAAGGATACTCACAAGGAGAAATTTCAGTTCTCTTTGAAGATGATTCAAAGGACCTCTGGGCTCTCCCGATTCCACTTTAATATTCTAAAAAGTTCCCAAAGTCAGTTTTCACTGGTAATGCCATCTTCTCTGCATAGTGGTCACAGTTACTTGCATTTCAAACTCCCCACACATTAAAAAATATATTTCATAAAGCATTAATGAACTGAATAAGTAGGTAATACTCCATTTAGAACATCACCCCCAGAGATACCATAGATCCTGTTCATCCCAATAAGTAACCTAAACTCATGCTACCAACGCCTCTCTCTATACCCTGATTGTGCCTACCTGGAACAATTGCTCTCCTCATACCCTCTTCTCCTGCCCTTTCCCACTGAATTTCCAAAAGAAAGTGGAGAAATGTAAATAAATACATCTTAACACCCAGTGACAAACTCAGCATTACCACATACCAAAAATAACCACCCCCTAATAAATATGTTCAATAGACTCCTTCTAGCTAAACCAACAATGTGCTGTCTTAGCCAGAGGTCAAAGTTTTAGGAACTTTCTCAAAAAGTTGAAAATAGAGCTACCATATGATCCAGCAATTGCACTACTGGGTATTTACCCCAAAGATACAAAAGTAGGGATCCAAAGGGGTACGTGCACCCCGATGTTTATAGCAGCAATGTCCACAATAGCCAA
>NW_027718635.1:0-323 GCF_054177405.1 Leptonychotes weddellii | reverse complement strand
GATAGGAAGCCAGGCAGGGCAGTCCTCTTCAGTCTCGCATTTTTCTCACGTGGACCCAACCGCTGAGTGCGTGAGAGCGCTTACTTTCTGTGAGCTTTTGATCCAGAATTCTCTGGACCTCAATCGCTGGAAGAGGAGAGAGCTTGATTTTCATAAGAATATAAGGGGAAACGTATTCATCTATATTAAAATAATTTCAGCCCCCAAATAGCCCAACATTTCTCCTGATAAGGATCTTTATTCTTCAGGGACTTCGAAATCACACCTTTCCTCTTTGAAATGAAGAATCTCATTTTGGGCATGACCCAGCTGCTTTCTATAGC
>NW_027718634.1:0-323 GCF_054177405.1 Leptonychotes weddellii | reverse complement strand
GTGGGAACACGGGCAGGGGAAGGGGAGAGAGAGAGCCATGCTTCCCTTGGAGCAGGGAGCCCAATGCGGGGCTTGATCCCAGGACCCCAGGATCATGACCTGAGCCGAAGGCAGATGCTTAACTACTGAGCCACCCAGGCACCCTGTTCTTTCTTTTATTAATGTATTGTATCACATTGATTGGTTTGCGAATATTGAAACAACCTTGCAGCCCAGGGATAAATCCCACTTGGTCCTGGTGAATAATCCTTTTAATATACTGTTGGATCCTATTGGCTAATATTTTGGTGAGAATTTTTGCATCCATGTTCATCAGGGATATT
>NW_027718633.1:0-323 GCF_054177405.1 Leptonychotes weddellii | reverse complement strand
GAAAACATGTTAGAAACAATCATCAGAAAACATAGGATCCGCTCCCAGCCAACACCCAGCCCTAACCACATGGAATGAATTGGTGATGAAACCCAGCACTGGAACACTGGAGCAATTTAGAAGGATCTGGAAAGGTTTGATTCTGACATAAAGAGCTGGATTTGATTAAGTCACACGTCCGCTGGGGACTCAAGGAGGCCAAGTCTCCTGAGGAGCCTGGGCCGAGGCGCCCACCCACGGCAGATCTGAGAAAGCAGCGGAGGCGCAAGGTGGCGGCCAAGTGTCTGGGCTGGGATCTCAGTTCTGCCCCCATGAGCTGTGTG
>NW_027718632.1:0-323 GCF_054177405.1 Leptonychotes weddellii | reverse complement strand
GATCCCAGATCTTCTGATTCTGATAGATCCATTCATGCCCTGCCTACCCCCACCCTCTACAGAGTCCCCTTTGTCATGAATGAAGTGCTTGTCGGCTGCGTTAAAACTGAGGGTTCTAGAGGGAAGGGGGGTGGGAGGATGGGTTAGCCTGGTGATGGGTATTGAGGAGGGCATGTTCGGCATGGAGCACTGGGTGTTACGCACAAACAATGAATCATGGAACACTACATCTAAAACTAATGATGTAATGTATGGGGATTAACATAACAATAAAAAAATTAAAAAAAAAAATGGCAGCCTGTGGTTGAGGTCCAGAGTAAAGG
>NW_027718631.1:0-323 GCF_054177405.1 Leptonychotes weddellii | reverse complement strand
GTTCCCTTCGGGTGTTCCCACTGGCAAGTGTCCTGACCGAGAAATGGACGCCCTGGACTTAACCTGATGCCCTTTGACACTTCACTTCTCTCTGTTTTTAGTCCAGACAGGCCAACTGAGCCTGTGATGATGATTTGGCTCCCCAGGCCAGCCTGGCCACAGGAAGAGAATGCGTGCTGCTTGCTCCCACTCTACAATCCCCGGCCATGAAATGGTAAGAGAAACCGTTCCATTCTCAGGTTAAGTCAGGAGGCTGGCAATCTGGCTTTCTATATCCACTTCCTGAACCCAGCCGACGCGAGGGAGAGATGAACTCGCTGTGC
>NW_027718630.1:0-323 GCF_054177405.1 Leptonychotes weddellii | reverse complement strand
ACCTCCTAGAAGAGAAGCTTTGGCTGTTCCCTTTGCCCTCTCCCTTTTCCTTCCTCCAAACCATCCTCCCAACACCTGAAGGAGTTGCCAAGGTCCTTAGAGGAAGGGAATTTTTTTCAAAAACACCTGGAGAGGGCTGAAGTGAGCAGACAAGAAAACCTGGATTTACTGGCCAAAATACAGACTTCCGCTTAGTCTTCCCTGTGGGGTTAAAAAGCAAATTCCCTGCTTAGGTAGAGGTCCAACCTTGCCTTATCCACTTGAACCACCCATACGAACAAGCTTCTATCTGAAACAATGCTGTCCTGAAGATATTATGGTTC
>NW_027718629.1:0-323 GCF_054177405.1 Leptonychotes weddellii | reverse complement strand
AAATTTCTTCCTTGAAAATACTAAGAAAATTGTTTCACCCCTTATAACAATGATCAAGAAGGGAGAAGACACACATTATTAATATAAGATATGAAAAAGAACATGTCACTGCAGATCCTATGGATACTAAAAATGTAACAGGAGGAAATTGTTAGCAACTTTGTGAAAATAAATTTGAAATTTAGAACAAATAAAAAAAATCCCAGAAAAATCCTAACATTTAAAACTGACCTAAGAAGAAATGTAAAACAGTCCTAAAACCATTAAGAAATTAAATCTATAACTACTGGGTATTTACCCCAAAGATACAAATGTAGGGATCC
>NW_027718628.1:0-323 GCF_054177405.1 Leptonychotes weddellii | reverse complement strand
CTTAGGGGGAAAGCTCTCAGTGTTTCCCCATTGAAATGATATTCGCTGTAGGTTTTTCATAGATGGCTTTTATGATATTGAGGTATGTACCCTCTATTCCTATACTTTGAAGAGTTTTGATTAGGAAAGGATGCTGTACTTTGTCAAATGCTTTTTCTGCATCTATTGAGAGGATCATATGGTTCTTGTTCTTTCTTTTGTTAATGTATTGTATCACATTGATTGATTTGCGGATGTTGAACCAACCTTGCAGCCCAGGGATAAATCCCACTTGGTCGTGGTGAATAATCCTTTTAATGTACTGTTGGATCCTATTGGCTAGT
>NW_027718627.1:0-323 GCF_054177405.1 Leptonychotes weddellii | reverse complement strand
GGCGCCTGGGTGGCTCAGTTGGTTAAGCGACTGCCTTCGGCTCAGGTCATGATCCTGGAGTCCCTGGATCGAGTCCCGCATCGGGCTCCCTGCTCGGCAGGGAGTCTGCTTCTCCCTCTGACCCTCCCCCCTCTCATGTGCTTGCTCTCTCTCATTCTCTCTCTCTCAAATAAATAAATAAAATCTTAAAAAAAAAAAATCAAAAGAAGACTATTTCTTGACATGTGAAAGATACATGAAATTAAAATTCCAGTATCCATAAACAAATTTTTATTGGAACACGGTTACCTTCATTTGTTTTATCTTATGCATGGAAGCTTTTA
>NW_027718626.1:0-323 GCF_054177405.1 Leptonychotes weddellii | reverse complement strand
TTGTATTACTACTGTACCATTGGCAGAGATGGATCTTATGAATGTTATCACAACTGAAGTTCTTGATGTTGGTCAATGGGAGAAAATTGATCAAGTTCAACTTTTCAGTTTATGCAAACCAAAGAAGAGTAACTTTTCTTTCCCATTATCCTTCTACTTAATTATAAAAACACTAGAGCAGAGTCATTTGTGTGGTGATGATAAGCAAATTAACTCATATAGTAAACAGTGAATGTCTTTTATATGGCTGCATCATTTGATAGTGATCAAGACTGAAACCCAGGGGATATTTAATAGACTGTATTTGAATAAGATATTATAGT
>NW_027718625.1:0-5476 GCF_054177405.1 Leptonychotes weddellii | reverse complement strand
TTTTAACTTCTTGAGGAAACTCCATATTGTTTTCCAGAGTGGTTGCACCAGCTTGCATTCCCACCAACAGTGTAGGAGGGTTCCCCTTTCTCTGAATCCTTGCCAACATTTGTTGTTTCCTGTCTTGTTAATTTTAACTATTCTGACTGGTGTGGGGTGGTATGTCATTTTGGTTTTGATTTGTATTTCCCTGATGCCACGGGATGTGGAGCATTTTTTCATGTGTCTGTTGGACATTTGTAGGTCTTCTTTGGAGAAATGTCTATTCATGTCTTCTGCCCACTTCTCGACTGGATTATTTGTTTTTTGGGTGTTGAGTTTGGTAAGTTCTTTATAGATCTTGGATACTAGCCCTTTATTTGATACGTCATTTGCAAATATCTTCTTCCATTCTGTAGGTTGCTTTTTGTTTTGTTGACTGTTTCCTTTGCTGTGCAGAAGCTTTTTATCTGGATGAAGTCCCAAAAGTTCATTTTTGCTTTTGTTTCCCTTGCCTTTGGAGACGTGTCTAGCACAGCAAGAAGATGACCCTCTGTAAGCCAGGAAGAGGCACTCACCAAGAACCAGACCATGATGGCAACCTGATCTTCAACTTCCAGCCTCTAGACTTTGACCTCTGAGATTGTATCCTCGGTCCAAGATGGTTTTGTATCTGGATCCTGACTGCAAAGCATTAGATAGTTTTAAACCCTGATCCTTCTCCTGGTGCTTTGACTTTCTAGCCTTATAACCTGTGTCTTAGTCAGTTTGGACTGCTATAACAAATTGCCACAAGCTGGGAGGCTTAAACAACAAACATGTATTTTCTCACTGTTCCAGAACCTGGAAATCTGAGATCAGGGTGCCAGCATGGTCAAGTTCTTGGTGAACACCCTCTTCCTGGTTTACAGAGGGACTTTTTCCTGCTGTGTCCTCACATGGCAGAAAAAAAAAGCTAGCTAGCTCTTTGACCTCTTTTATAAGGGCATTGATCCCATGAGGCTCCACCCTTATGGGCTAATCACCTCCCAAAGGCCCCACATCTGGATATCATCACATTGAGATTAGGGTTCAACGTATGAATTTTGGGGGAACACAAACATTCTGGCTGCCTTGCCCTATATTCCATTCTTGCAAGACCAGACTGTCATGGAGCTTCAGCAAATCTTATGTCATGGGTTATCTAATTTCAAAGCAGAATATATTTTAATTAAGTATTCTGGAGAATAGTTCTTTCATGTTTTTGTGTCAAGATTCTGTTTTTACTGCCATTCATTTCTTTGGTTTTTCTCTTATAATATGAGGACAGATAATTTTAGTAGACATACAGACTAAATTCATTTTTTAGCAAGTCTACTGGATTTGGAGGGTTTTTTTTTTGTAGCATGTCTTGCAATACTCAATTAATAAAATAAACTTTAAAATGAGAAAACAGCTACTCTTAACAACTTGCAGAGTGAACTTATTTCCACCCTTTTCAAACTTCCTTTAGACTTCTGGAGAACACTCTTTCCACAGGGTCTGAGAATAAGCAGCTCGTCTTGCATACCTCACTTGTTCCTTCCGAGTGGTCACATTGCTTCATCTCCATGATGTATTATGGTGCTGGGCCTTTGAAACAGCCAGGCTTGCTACCACAAGCTACCTAGTTGGCCTCCAGTTAGGAAGCTTCGATCATTCAAGCTGGGCTCGTGTACCTAGTCTAGAACCCTCTTACCTATTTCTTGTCTTGCTCTTTGTTTCCCAGCTTAGTTTTAGGCTTGTCTGATTCCTAAACTTTTTGGGTTAATCTCCAGTCTCTGGTCTCATGCTGTCCTCTTGTCTTGACATAATTGGCTTACCTAGTTTGAGCCATCAGCTCTTTCTTACAGATTGTTTGTACTTGTCCTAGAAGCTTATATTCATCTTTTCTTGGCTGTTCTTATTTAAACACTGAGGCTCAGCAAGATCCAGTCTCCAGTTCCAGCCTGCCTTGCAGAGAAACCCTGAAATGTAGAAAGAATGTTTACCAAGGAATTACCAACTTTTTAGTATATATTTTATTCCCTGCTAACATAAGGAAGGAAGGGAGAGAGGAAAGGCAAGATTAAATAAATAAAGAGAATAAAGTGCAAGAATTGTTTGAGCCATAACAAAAAACAAAACAGACAAACAAAAGAAGCTTTGTGTAAACATTCAACAGGTGAGACTAGAAGGAAATGTCCTCAACTTGATATAAAGGGCATCTACAAAAACCCTCAGCTAGCATCATACTTAATGGTGAAAGATTTAATGCTATCTCTTTAAGATCAGGAAAAAGACAACAAGCATGTCCGCTCTTGCTACTTCTATTCAACATTTACTGGAGGTTCTGGCCAGGACAATTAGGCAAGAAAAAGAAATAAAGGGCGTCTATATTGGAAAGGAAGAAGTAAATCTATCTCTATTCACAAGTGACATAATCTTTCATATAGAACATTCTAAAGAATCCTCTAAAAATTATTAGGATTAATGAGTTTAGCAAGGTTGTGAGATACAAAATCAATACAAAAAATCAGTTATATTCTGACACAGTTACAATGAACAATCCAAAAACAAAATTCAGAGAACAAACTTATCCACAAAAGTGAAAAACAAAAACTAAAGACAAAAGTGAAAAACTAATACTGTAAAACATTTGTGAAAGCAGATCCAAATAAAGAAGATCTAATAAATGGAAAGATATTCCATATTCATGAATTGAAAGACTTAATATTAGTTCCCCAAACTAAACTATATATTCAGTGTAATGAATGCCTATCATAATCCCAGATGACTTTTTTTGTAGAAATCAATGAGTTGAGTATAAAAGTCATAAAGCTACCTTCACCCATTGGTCAAAATATACAAACTTCCAGTTATAAAATAAATAAGTCATGGGGATGTAATGTATAGCATGGTGACTAAAGTTAATAATACTAAATTGTATATTTAAAAGTTAAGAGAATAGATTTTAAAAGTTCTTATCACAGGAAAAAAATTATAACTATGTGTGTTGAGAGATGTTAACTAGACTCATTGTGATCATTTCATAATATATACAAGAATAAAATTATGTTGGGGTGCCTGGGTGGCTCAGTCGGTTAAGGGTCTGCCTTCAGCTCAGGTCATGATCCCAGGGTCCTGGGATTGAGTCCCACATCAGGCTCCCTGCTTAGCAGGGAGTCTGCTTCTCCCTTTGCCTGCCACTTCCCCTGCTTGTGTTCTCTCACTCTCTCTCAAATAAATAAATAAAATCTTAAAAAAAAAAAGACTAAAATTATGTTGGGGCACCTGGGTGGCTCTGTTGGTTGAGTGGCTGGCTCTTAATTTCATCTCAGGTCGTGATCTCAGGGTCCTGGGATCAAGGGCTCCATCCTCAGCGGGAAGACTGAAGATTCTCTCTCTCCCTCTGCCCCTCCCCCCACTCATGCTCCCTCTGTCTCTCTTTAAAATAAATAAATCTTTAAAAAAATCATGTTGTATACCTCAAACTAATATAATGTTATATGTCAATTATATCTCAATAGAAATGGATATAAATTCTAAAGACATTTTAGGGAAAATAACACATTTACTTCCCTACATAGTTTGAAATGTTCAAGTTAATATAAAATGGAAAAAAAAAATCACACATAGTCAAAACAATCCTGAAAAAGAAGCATGAAGTAGCTCTCACACTTTCTGATTTCAACTTACTATAAAGCAACAGTAATCAAGACAGCATGGTACTGGCACAAGGATAGATGTATAGATTAATGGAAGAGAATTGAGAGTCCAGAAATAAACTTTACCTCAATGGTCAGCTAATTTTCAACAAAGGTGCCAAAACCATTCAATGAGGAAAGAATAGATGTCAACAAATGGCCAACTGGGACAACTGAATAGCCACATGCAAAAGAATGAAGTTGGGCCCTTAGTTCACAACATATACAAAAATTAACTCAAAATGGCTCGAAGTCCTAAACATAAGTGCTAATACTACAAAACTGTAAAAGAAAAAATAACTTCCACTTACTTGGGAGCATATTTCAGATACTTCTATTCTTTCTGGTAGATTTGGTTTCCCACTGGTATCATTTTTCTTTAGCCTAAATTCCTTTGACATTTCTTGCAGCGCAGGTTAGTGTCCACAAGTTTTTTCAGATATTGTTTCTCCATAAAGGTCTCATTTTTGTCCTTAATTTTGGAGGACACTTTAACTGTATGTGGAAATTTGGGTTGACTTGTTTCTTTCAGCATTTTAAGGATTTCTATTGTCTATTGACTTCTGTTATTTCTGCTAAGCAGTCTTCCCCCCCTCTGTTGTTTCTTACTGTAGAGATTTTGTTTGCTTGTTTTTGTGTTTTTAAGATCTTTGTCTTCATTTTAGGTTTTCAGAAGTTTGATTATAATATAGCGATGCTTTGTGTTTCATTTTACTTATTTAACTCAGTAAATCTACTGAGTACATTCTTAAATCTGTAAGTTAAAGTTATTATTATTAATAATAATATGAAATTTGGGGAAATTTTGGCCATAAATTTAATTTCCATATATTTTTTATGCCTCATTCATTTCTTCTCTAGGAGTCTGATTTCACATTATGGTTGACTTGTCGAAATTATCCTACATCTCACCAAGGCCCTGATCATTAAAAAAAAAAAAAAATCACTTTCCACTTTGTTCATCAGATCCAACATTATATTGATTTGTCTTTGAGTTCACGGACTCTTTCTCTTCAACTTGCTTTCATCTTTCACCTGCACCTTGTCCTGCAGAACCTACGGAGACAGCTTGCAATTCTCCGTATCAGTCTTTAGGGGATCACCAGATTTCCTGTCATGGTACTGAACTCATCTGCATTGTACTTTAGCTGTGGTTCTTTTTTCTCCCTTTCTTATTTGGGATGGGGAAATAATTTAAAATATCCCTTACCTTTTGTGAGAAGGATAATGCTTTAAGAGGCATGTCCTCTTCAGGATGGTTTATGGGGAGGGGGGTTTGTTAAAGCACTTAGCCAGTGAAGATAGTAGGAAGGGAAATGGGCCTTGCTTTATTATCTTCATTCACCTCCTTTTTGGTAGGATGAAGATTCACATGTCATAGTATTCTAATTAGTATCGGATTTTGCAATTTTATAAAGGATGGTATCCAAGGTTATGTTTTTGATATTTACATGCATTGGAAATGTGTATAACAAAAGAGATCAGGGGGAATTCATTTTGATGAGTCTTGGAAGAGATAAGAGCCACAGCTGGAGGAATGAGCGTGGAAGAAGGTCAACCTTACTGAGAGCAAGAAAGATACTTGAGACTGAGTCACTACTTCACTGGTTTGGACTTTGCATTTAGTGTGTCACTAACTGAATGTTTACTTGCTCCAAGTTTATGCCCTTGTGTAAAATGGATCCAGAAGTATGTGCTATGGTGAGTGCTGTGAATTGTGTAAGACTGTTGAATCACAGACCTGTACCTCTGAAACAAATAATACAGTGTATGTTAAAAAAAAAAAAAAAAAA
>NW_027718624.1:0-323 GCF_054177405.1 Leptonychotes weddellii | reverse complement strand
TAGTGAGAGGCAAGCTCTGAGAATTGCCCTCTCACCAACGTAGTTCATAATGAGGAATTTTTCCAGAAATGGGAGCTTGGGGTTCTAATAGGCAGGAAACTGGATGCTAGATTGCCAGAATCCATTAAAAAAAGTCATTAAGTTTCATCATTTCAAGATTCTAAGGCCTAAGTCTTAGTAGATTCTTTACATGATTATGGAGGGAAAAGTTTCGTAGTTAAAACTTATATAAATATAAGAGCAAGGATGAAAATAAAAATAGAAGCCACAGTCATTGCTTATGATTTATTTGTTAATGTTTTTATTATTCGTGATTTCTTCCT
>NW_027718623.1:0-323 GCF_054177405.1 Leptonychotes weddellii | reverse complement strand
GTGAAATCATGATATTTGCCTTTCTCTGGCTTACTTCACTTAGTATAATACTCTCTAGGTCCATCCATGTTGTCACAAATGACAAGATCTCATTCTTTTTTATGGCCGAGTAATATTCCATTATATATATATACACATACCATATCTTCTTTATCCACTCATCAATCGATGGACACTTGGGCTGCTTCCATATCTTGGCTATTATAAATAATGCTACAATAAACATAGGGGTGCATGTATCTTTTCAAATTAGTCGTTTCATTTTCTTTGGGTAAAGGCCCAGTAGTGGAATTACTGGGTCATATGATAATTATATTTTTAAT
>NW_027718622.1:0-323 GCF_054177405.1 Leptonychotes weddellii | reverse complement strand
AATATACCCACATGGAAATAAAGAAAAATATTTAAATTGATTATTATGGTAACAGATACTTTTATTTCCTACATGTGTAATTTTCTAAAATTTCAAGCAGGCACTTGTGTTACTTTTAAAATCAGGGAATTTTTGGGCACCTGGGTGGCTCAGTTGGTTAAGCGACTGCCTTCGGCTCAGGTCATGATCCTGGAGTCCCGGGATCGAGTCCCACATCAGGCTCCCTGCTCGGCGGGGAGTCTGCTTCTCCCTCTGACCCTCCCCCCTCTCATGCTCTATCTCATTCTCTCTCTCAAATAAATAAATAAAATCTTTAAAAAAAA
>NW_027718621.1:0-323 GCF_054177405.1 Leptonychotes weddellii | reverse complement strand
ATGGGGGGGTATAATTCAGTCTACGACATTGTTAAAACATATTTATATCTTGAAGAATCACACATGCTATTGTACAAAGCTCCTCTAGGACTTTATCATCTAAGACATTTATGCACTTGTAGGCTGAACTGAAGGCAGTATTAGGGTTGCTTTCTACACCAGTGGCAATTCACAGGAAACAGAATCAAGCTGACTTCAATTGAGGTGCCACTGACATGGAGGCAATAACAGTATACACTCAGATTTACAGAGGGCTTGCTATGTGCTAGACACGATTATAAGCTTTTTAAAATGCATGTCCTGGGGCGCCTGGGTGGCTCAGT
>NW_027718620.1:0-323 GCF_054177405.1 Leptonychotes weddellii | reverse complement strand
AAGACCCTGTCCCTCATAGAGGTAAAGACTTGATGGGGTTGTTGGAGGTTATGGGGTCGGAGATGAAGCTCACTGTGCTAGGGGGAGAAGTGTGGGGAGCAAATGAGAAGATGGTGGGACAGAGGTGATAGAGATGAGGCGACAGAGGAGATGGAGATGGGGACAAAGGTGATAGAGATGGGGACAGAAGTGATAGAGAAGGGGGACAGAGGTGACAGAGATGGGGGACAGAAGTGATAGAGATGGGGACAGAAGTGATAGAGATGGGGACAGAGGAGCTAGAGATGGGGGACAGAGGTGACAGAGATGGGGACAGAGGTGAC
>NW_027718619.1:0-323 GCF_054177405.1 Leptonychotes weddellii | reverse complement strand
CTGACCCTATCCCCTCTCATGCTGTTTCTCTCTCTCTATCAAATAAATAAATAAATAAAATCTTAAAAAAAAAAAACTAATGATGTAATGTATGGTGATTAACATAACATAATAAAATAAAATTAAAAAAAAAGTCCATGCATGAGTAATGAATATAGCAGTGCAAATGGAAACAAAATGCAGATAAAAGAGATTTTAAAAGAAGAGATCCAAAAAATCAACTGGTAAAAATATGAAAGAGAATTTTTAAGGAAATTCTTTCAACTGTGAAACTGGAAAGGAGTAGAAAATAGAACTATTTGGAGTAGAGTAAATTGGGAAAT
>NW_027718618.1:0-323 GCF_054177405.1 Leptonychotes weddellii | reverse complement strand
GTCTATAGATGTCAGTTATATCCAGTTGATGGTGGTGTTTCCTTCAACTATGTCCCTATTGAACTTCTGTCTGCCAGATCTGTCCATTTCTGACAGAAGTATGTTAAATTCTCCAACTATAATAGTGGATTCAGCTATTTCTTCTTGAAATTCTACCTGTTTTTGCCTCATGTAATTTGACCCTCTCTTGTTAGATCCACATGCATTATTTTTATGTCTTCTTGTTAGATCCACATGCATATTTTTATGTCTTCTTGGGAGACAGGATGGTACAGGGGGCTGGAGTTGGGTATTTCTCTCCCCTCACATGGAAAGCTAGGGCT
>NW_027718617.1:0-323 GCF_054177405.1 Leptonychotes weddellii | reverse complement strand
TTCTTCTTACCACATTATCAACTTGCAGCCTCTCCTGTCCTGCTTAACTTAAAAGCCCCTCTCCCTCCCTTCTTCTCTAGTTTGTTTATAATCTGATATATTCTGAACAACCAAGTAAAGAAGCTGATTAGAATTATATGGTAGTCAGTGAGTGTTGGGAAGACTCCAGCTGACCCACTGCATATGACCAGTACATACAGAAAGACATGTGTCTCCGCATCCAGAGGGGGTAGAGGTCAGGAAGGCATTCTCGTGACATTTAATTCAGAATTCAGACATTGTTTGCCCTTATTTATTACAGGACTAAGGCTTTATCCAGAAGG
>NW_027718616.1:0-323 GCF_054177405.1 Leptonychotes weddellii | reverse complement strand
TTATTCAGAGTAAGAAGTAGAATCACAAACATAAAATTATTCCATTTACTTTTTAAAAATAAACAACTGAAGAGTTCTCATCCATTTCTTCAAAAGTGAAAATATTCATCTCTTTGGAAACATTATCATTTTGGGGATATGAGCCAATTGAGCAAAGAAAAGAGGTAAAAGAGAGTACAAGCTACCCCACCACCTGTATGCCAGAGGAGGAGCTGGGGGTTGTTCTAAGAGAAGGGTTTCATACAAACTGAGGGTTGCTGGAGCGGGGGGTGGGGTGGGAGGGATGGGGTGACTGGATGATAGACACTGGGGAGGGTATGTGC
>NW_027718615.1:0-5476 GCF_054177405.1 Leptonychotes weddellii | reverse complement strand
TTCCATGCTCATGAATTGGAAGAACAAATATTGTGAAAATGTCAATGCTACCTAGAGCAATCTACACATTTTATGCAATCCCTATCAAAATACCATCCACTTTTTTCAAAGAAATGGAGCAAGTAGTCCTAAAATCTGTGTGGAACCAGAAAAAACCCCGAATAGCCAGAGGAATGTTGAAAAAGAAAAGCAAAGCTGGCGGCATCACAATTCCGGACTTCAAGCTCTAAAAGCTGTCATCATCAAGACAGTATGGTACTGGCACAAAAACAGACACATAGATCAATGGAACTCATTTTAGGAATGCTTTCTTATCTGCTTAGATTTGAAAAAAAAAAGTTTTATTCTTGGTGCAAACTGCTTTAGTACAACTCCTTGTTTCTGTCTTTGTCACCTTGCTTGTACATTTATAAGAGAAAATTTATAGAAAAGAGGTCCCAACAAATCCCTTTATCAAACTGGTCCTTGAAACTGAGAAGTTCAGAAGTTTTCTTATTTGAACTTACCCTTTGAACACTGTCTTGGTCACTTCCCAAACCTAGGAGAACTTTCCTCAGTCTTGATTTGCTTTGTCTTTGGGAGTCTGGTTCTGGGAAAGATCTTTTCAAGCTTTTCTGTCTTCTGTGATTAATCAGAGATGGTCTGGCCATCAGGCTGAGAGGCTTGAGCCATGAGGTACCCAAACACCCCTTTGACTGACTGACTGTTCCCAGACTCCCACAGGTTTGTCTCCCTCCACACATTACATCTGCACACCCTCTGGCTGGGCATCCAGTCCTCACATTTTTACACTCCAACTCCAAGTCATGAGCTGCACTTTCTAAATGACATAATTCACCAAGGATAATTTAGAGTTACAGTAGTCACTTTGGGGGAACTTGCAGTAGAATCAAAATTGTTCATTGGAGAGACACCTTAAAAACAAAAAGGGAACAACAGTGCAAACATCCACCATCTACAAACTTGGTATAAGGAAATGTCTAAAAGAAATTCAGATCCAAAATTGTTTCCTTAAGAAGATTTTCAACCAAAGCAAAAGAAATGTGAAAAACATAAAGTTATCTCCCTCTTGAATTTCCTCAGATCACAAGATGAACTTAATCACGTTTATCTTGTTCTTCCTTTTCTACCATATGACACACCTTCACTCTCCTCCATCAGATCTCTCCCTTTGGCACTCTCCCCTTGCTACCTGGCTGGTTGGAAACCCCCAAAGCTCAATTAACTCTTAAAATGAAAGTGCACTCAGAGCAGGAAAAACCTCTTACACTTGGTTTTAAGCCCCGGTCTCACTCTGGGCTGAGAGCCATTGTCAAATAGTTTCCAAACCTCTATAAGATGGAAGGAAATTTGCAGAGGAATGCAGGAGAGCTTTAGAAACCAATAACCCAAGGCTTCTAGATTTATACCAATTAGTTAATGCATTAGTGGAAACTTGGATGCAGAAAATCAGGAGAATAGGGCGGGTTGGGAAAATCTCAAGAGCAACTGAAAAGAGTCCTAATTATGTAGGGATCTAAAGAGGTTTAGAAAAGATGGAAATGCTGGGCACAGTCTTCTGGTTGCTATCCCCAAGATTTCCCGATGAGAACAGATTGGGCTAGGATACAGGCTCATAGGCAAAGGGAGGATGAGGTCGCCTGGTCCTTCGAGAACAGGCTGTTTACTACTTTTAGGCAAAATTTAGAAGTAGATCTTGAGGCAGATGTGATCCCAGCTTTCTTCTCACTTTTTCTTAATAGTCTTAAGCTAGAAAGAGGGAATTTAATATGAGAGCAAAAACTAGAATGGTTAATAGCTACATTACCAGGCCTTCAACACTTTGTTGAATATTCTGAATAAAGCTTAGAACAAAACCAGAATAAGTCTCAGGACAAATACGTGGGTTTACAGAAAACAAAAACAAAAACAAAAAATTAGCTAGACGACCCCACCCCAATCAGTCTATGTGGGAAAAGGCCATCTTTTGTGAAGACATAAAGCATAAACAAAATGTTACTGTAAACAAAATTGCATTGGAAAAAGAATTACCTTGTGTTGGCCAAGAATCTATAGGAATAAAATGTAGTGAATAATCAGTGAAGGTGCTCTGAGGGGGAGCTGCGCTAGTTTCAAACTTAACCAGGAGAAATTTCTTTAAATAATGAAGGGAAACCTTGCAAACTTTTTATTGATACAGGTGCTGCAATATCCACCTGAAATCCTACCAGTTATACAACCTTGCCTTTGGAGTGAACTATTAGACTATATTAAAACAGAACACAGAACTGTTAGAATACTCAGGTGGTGGGTGTCTCCAACAATCCTCAGACACTCCCTGTGTCCCAGTCCATAACTGTCGCCCTGGGGTCTCTAACCAAGGAACATGTTTTCCTCCTTAATGAACGTGCACACCTGCTAACTTCATAAAGAGTAGTTTACTGTGCAAATTGAGTAGCCAGACTAAATATGCTAATAGTTCTTTTCTTGAAGTACCTGCGGGCCCCTTATTCATCCTAATGGCATAGTTAATTTGGAGAGTGACTTACCAATGTCTGCGTATCTAAGTCAAGCCCACACTGTGGTTCTGGAGGGGATACCGGACTTCTGGCAGACAAATAGTCTACTCATACAGATCACCTTCCTGGGGCTGGGCCGTTCAGGGTTAAGACTGCCCTTTTCTAAATGTCAACTCAAATTCACATGATAGCTTCTTAACCAGAGTTAAAGATGGACTAGAACCGATAACCAAAAGTCTAATAAAGGACCCAATGTTTTGTAGCATTCCCTTTAACACTGGTATCATCACTGTTAATAACCCAGGGGATGGAATATATATTTGTCCAGGCCATGAGGATAGTTACTCCCTGCCTCCCTGTAGTTACCAAACTCAAATACGATTTTCTTTTAGTGGCTCCTGAGGCTTCCATTGTACGCTAGTATATCTGTGTTCTGCTTGTTTTGGTGTCCCTTCAGGTCAACCTAATCAATAATTTTTTGCTTTCTAGAAAAATCCACAATACATCTGACTGCTCTGGCCTAAAGTACTATGAAAGCTCCCTCCTACTTTTCACAAGGTCTTCAACCACCAACTCTAGAACCTAAATTTCCTCGTGATTCAATTCTTATCCAATATGTGAATGACCATTTTTTGTGTTCTTGAGATGGGGTGAGCTCTCAGACTGATGCCATCCTTCTGCTCACTGTTTAAGCTCAGAAGCAGCATATTTCCAAAGAGAACCTAACAATTTTGCCAAAGTCAAGTTCATCACCTAGAACAAGATTTACCCCGAGGAGGTAAATTTCTTTCTCTTAACAGGCTTGGCCTTGCCGGACTTTCTCAGGGCAGGAACTGAGAGATGATGAAGAGGGTTCTAGAATCTCACTGGCTACTGCAGTTCCTAGCTGTTCTGAATCTCCACATCATTGTATGACGCAACCAAACCCTGGGTAACCCAACCCTTCGGGAATCTAAACACAAAGACTCCATTCTTGAGTTACAATTAACTCTTCAAAAACCTCCCACTCTGAGCCTACCTAATTACCACGCATTTGTCTAATTATATATAATATGAGAGCTTTGAATAAGGCCTGGGTGTTCTGACTCAGCTTTTTGTGAATCATCAGAGCCCAACAGCATACTACGGTTTCTTTCTTGACTTGGTGGCAAAAGTCTACTCATCTTGCTAAGGGCATTAGCCACAACAGCTAAACTAGTGGAGGCTCTGTCAACTCCTTTTTTAGCATCTCCTTTCAACTGGAGTCCCTCTTCAGGCAAATTCTTTGTTGCTCACTGTAAAATAAACAACGTCTCTCTGCAGGTAGGCTTACCTCCTACAAAATCCTATTCTTTTTTCCCCTCACATATTATAATGCTTTGAATCCTGCTCCTCTTCTTCCATTATCTTTAAGAAGGAGGCACTTTTTACTGTCTAACATCTGTTTGCGAACTGTCTAGGCCCTTGAATAGATATGCTAGCAACTACTTTAGAAAATCAAGACTTAGTTTTGTTTGTTGATGGGATAGATCTTAAGACTGAAATGGGAAATAACAGATGGTTCAGAATAGAGCTGCCATGTAACATCGACCTCTAAAGGGAACAGGTACTATTTTAGAGAAAGGGTGTTGTGATTACAGCTCTGTAGACCTTTTTGATATCTAAAATATTACTAACAGAATCCAGGATACAAATGAAGAAATTACAAATTTAAAGAATTTTGCTAGTAACTCCATACCTATTTCTGCTGGCTCATCAAATGGGTGATAGTATCTATCCTCTGAGCTTGTTACCCACGCCCTCAGGTTGTGACAATTTAGAGTACTGTTTGCTCAATATACTAAAGGAATAAAGTTGGGAAATAATTCAAATAGGTTGTGACAAACTAGAACATTGTTTTGTTGTATTGTATATATATACATACATGGGTACTCATGGCTCCTGGCTGAAAAGTGGAATGCAAACTCTGATTGTAAGCCTGGTCTTGCTATTGTCTGAGTTGCAATGTTCACATCTTTTTTGCATATTGTTTTGCATATTGTATGTAGCTGTGGTCCCATCTAATGATCTAACAAATGATCACTCGGCAAAAAGAATAGGAAAACTGACAATGGCAGTTGAAATGACCACCTGAGAAACATGACACTTGATTCTGACACCTCAAATTGTGGCGAAGTTGTGGCTTGATCAGGTTCTCAGATATCAATGATCTACTTTTCAGCTCAGGCTGAAGAAGCTGAGAGCCAAGAATATCTATGTCCACTCAACTTTGTCTACAATGTCATGAGTTTAGAATTTCATTGTCTTCACTAACATAGTTTTAGGATTCCTCTGTGTTCATCATTATGATTTTATTATAACTTCATTGTTTGTTCCAGAAACTTCCTGAAAAACCTAGTTATGTGAACATCAAACTATTCAGTTCTTCAGCAGACAGCATCAAACAACTGTATTCCCCCACATTCTTCAAAACCCTTGCCTCAGCTAGTATCCAAAATCTATAAAGAACTTATCAAACTCAACACCCAAAGAACAAATAATCTAATCAGGAAATGGGCAGAAGACATGAACAGACATTTTTCCAAAGAAGACATCCAAATGGCCAACAGACACATGAAAAAGTGCTCAGCATCACTCGGCATCAGGGAAATCCAAATCAAAACCACAATGAGATACCACCTCACACCAGTCAGAATGGCTAAAATTAACAAGTCAGGAAACGACAGACATTGTCAAGGATGCGGAGAAAGGGGAACCCTCCTACACTGTTGGTGGGAATGCAAGCTGGTGCAGCCACTCTGGAAAACAGTATGGAGGTTCCTCAAAAAGTTGAAAATAGAGCTACCCTATGACCCAGCATTTGCACTACTGGGTATTTACCCCAAAGATACAAATGTAGTGATCCAAAGGGGTACGTGCACCCCAATGTTTATAGCAGCAATGTCCACAATAGCTGAACTATGGAAAGAGCCAAGATGTCCATCAACAGATGAATGGAT
>NW_027718614.1:0-14358 GCF_054177405.1 Leptonychotes weddellii | reverse complement strand
TGGAACAAACAATCCTAAAATTTGTATGGAACCAGAAAAGACCCCGAATTGCCAAGGAATTGCTGAAGAAGAAAGACAAAGCTGGGGGCATCACGTTGCCCGATTTCAAGCTATATTACAAAGCAGTGATCACCAAGACAGCATGGTACTGGCACAAAAACAGACACATAGACCAATGGAACAAAATAAAGAGCCCAGATATGGACCCTCAACTCTATGGTCAAATAATCTTTGACAAAGCAGGAAAAAATATGCCATGGAAAAAAGACAGTCTCTTCAATAAATAGTGCTGGGAAAATTGGACAGCCACATGCAGAAGATGAAACTCGACCATTCTCTAACACCATTCACAAAGATAAACTCAAAGTGGATAAAAGACCTCAATGTGAGACAGGAATCCATCAAAATCCTAGAGGAGAACATAGGCAGTAACCTCTTCCACCTTGGCCACAGCAAATTCTTTCAAGACACGTCTCCAAAGCCCAGGGAAACAAAGCAAAAATGAACTTTTGGGACTTCATCAAGATAAAAAGCTTCTGCACAGCAAAGGAAACAGTCAACAAAACAAAGAGGCAACCCACGGAATGGGAGAAGATATTTGCAAATGACCACTTCACTTTCTATCACCAAGTTGCCATGACATTTGCCCAACTGGCCAGTTAACCGTGCTCTGCAGAATTCCCCTAAGAGGACGTCTTCCTTAAGGGGAGGACTTCAAGCCCTGTGGACTTTGGTCCTGTCTGCCTGCAATTACCAAAGGACCCAGAAAGGATGTGAACAGACAGGTAAGAACAGGAAGTGTTCCCTTTGGAACAAATGACCTTCCCTTTGGAAAGTGATCTTTGAAGAGTCCCTGACTGAGGGTTGGTGTGTGTGTGTATGGCTTTAGTGGGGGGATAGGAGAGGGAATAACCAACCACTGCACACAGAAGCTAGAAGCTCCTGTTGTTTTGATTCATCCACTGGGCTGGGAGTTTCTTAAGGCAAAGCTAAAGAACTCCTGGCATGTGTTTTATGCTGAGGTAAATTTTCTAAAGGTAAAAACATTCGTACATATTTCTACAATCCTATTTCAATGGACCGATATAAAGAAGAACCATTTTTTCTTTTTCACGGATTTTTTTTAAGAGAGAGAGAGAGCAGGGGGAGGGGCAGAGGGAGAGAGAATCTCAAGCAGGCTCCATGCCCATCAAGGAGCCCGATGCGGGGCTCGATCTCACGACCCTGACATCATGACCCAAGCAGAAATCAAGAGTTTGACACTTAACTGACCGTCCACCCAGGTGCCCCATGGATTTTGGGTGTATTTTTTTTAATCAAATTCCAAAACTGTCCTTCTGTGGCCCTGAAGCATGGAACATGAACTGTAAGGTATTTGACCAGATCTGGTCTAGATGGTCTAGTCGTCATGTCTGGAGAGCATTGGGGGTTGAACTAATAAAGGAGCATTTTTGTCTGGGGCTCTCTCGCTTGGTCTGCAGGGTCTCACAGTGTGATACACACGTTCACAAGCTGGTAAGCGTGTGACTCCAAGTTCACATCCTGGAGCCTCAGGACCACACCAAGAGGCGGAAGAACCCCGTGGTTAAGAGCACGTGTGTTGGCACCAAGATGATCTAAACAACCCAGCACCATCTGCCCCCTGAATGCCTTTGGGGAAGTTATTAAGGGCTCCCGGTCTCAGGGCTAAAAATCGAGCCTGCCTCGGGGACCAGAGAAGAGGAAACAGGGAAATGCACGCCAGGAGTCCCAGCTCCCAGAGTCGACCTCCTTCACACTCAGCAAGTGGCTGTGGGCACCCATGGAAGTCATGGCTTGGGGCCATAAGACCAGAGACAATACTGAAGCATGGACTGGTTCCATCTGCCTCTAGTGGGTTCTAATTAAATCTCCGATGAGAAACAGAAAATCTCATCTTTTTCTACATCAATTTTCTTCTTTGAAGAATGCAAGGTTACCTTGGAGGAGGCGCTAGCAAAATCTGGAATGGTATTCCTAAGCCTCACATGTCATGGACACCCACATAACACACACGATCATGTGTATTATTACTTATTGTTGTTTGCTAATATAAAAGTAAAGCATCGGGCGCCTGGGTGGCTCAGTTGGTTAAGCGACTGCCTTCGGCTCGGGTCATGATCCTGGAGTCCCGGGATCGAGTCCCGCATCGGGCTCCCTGCTCAGCGGGAAGCCTGCTTCTCCCTCTGACCTGATCCCCTCTTGTGTTCCATCTCTCATTCTCTCGCTCTTGCTCTCAAATAAATAAATAAAATCTTAAAAAAAAAAAGTAAATATTTAAAAATTAGTTTAAAAAAAAAAAAAAGTAAAGCATCGTATCTAAACTAAGGATAATAAACAGATGCCTGTTGTTGTCAGAAGGTCATCCTGAATAGGTGTGCAGCTATCGGTCTGATGTGAGCCTGCAAAGGGATGGGTGTTGAACCATTTCTTTTTATTTTTTTTCCTTAAAAAGGTATTTTTTGGCTTTTATTTATTTTTTTATTATCATATTCAATTAGCCAGCATATAGTACATCATTAGTTTTTGATGGAACCACTTCTTTTTAGATGGAGATTTGCTGTTAGTCTTCGGGAGACACGTAGATATTTTCTTTGAATTAATTATGTTCTTTAAACCTTCACTAAGAAATATCAAGTATTATGCATTTTAATAAATAACAGCACGATGACTGACATCTTGGACTTTGGAGGCAGACAGACAACATTTCCAGTTTAGACTTTACCACTGACCAACACCAGCTTCACACACTGAGCTTCAGTTTCCCTGTCTGTGAACCTGGAGTTTTACCTCATGGGACAGAGTTATACACACAGCCCTTCACCCAGCCCCTGGCAGACAGTAAGCCTCCACTGAAAGGTAGCCACCAATGTCGTTAGTCCTATCACAAAGTAAATAATTAAATTTAATATAAATGAAGAGCTCGCACTGGAAGGAGGTGGGTCAGACTGCAATTTTTACAACATTCCGATACACTTTAGAACATGTTTTTAACAAACAAACGGATAGATTGGGGGAGATTTATGCAAAGGAAACAAACATATTATATAATGATATATAATATGTAACTTTTTGTGTAAGTTGGACCACCATATTTAACAAAGGGAGTTGTTTAAGAATACTGCATGAGGAAAGAAATACAAGACGGTATGTACCCTGATGATATGTTAGCTAGTAACTCAGCTGTGGTTGATGAGCGTGCTTTCTGTGAAATGCGGTGGGTAAAACGTGGATGGGCTGCATTCCTTGGGTTCTAAAGGCCCAGTGGTCATCACACTACAGAGTCACCCACTAAATTATTCACTCATTCACTCAACCAACCAACCAGTATTTATTTGCAACATCGGTTGCCAAACATCAGGGGAAGTTACAAGGTGATGGTAGAGACTTGGGTTGGGCATGGCCTCGCTCCAGGGAAGTGAGAACACACTGCTTCCTACATTTGCACACTACACGTCCCCCTCTACCCAAAGCTCACTGTCCTGAGGCCGATGCAGCCCTCTCCAGATGTTCGATAGAACTGTTTGACATGGCCACTCCCACGTGTCAGGTCACCTGGAGACCGGCATCTCCCCACCAGACACATCTTCTTCTGAGCCTTGCTTCTTCCCTGTCTTCTCAGCCTCATTCAATGGCAGCATCATCTGTCCACATGCACTAGGAACCTACACATCACCCCAGACTGCTCCCTGTATGACAGCACATAAATCTACTCACCACCAAGACGTGTAGATTTACCTCCTAAAATAACTCCCATATCCATCAATTCCTCTTTATTTCCACCATCCCTAGTCCAACCTGCCATCACGTCCCACCGGGACATTCCAAAGCTTCCTGATTTATTTTTATATCCATTCTGCCCTTTTTCCGATGGATGGATAGATAGATAGATAGATAGATAGATAGATAGATAGATAGATAGATAGATAGATGATAGATGATAGATAGATAGATGATAGATAGATAGATGTAGCTACAGATACATATATATAGAGAGAGAGGTAGAGGGATCTTTGTATACATCTAGCTGTCTCTGTATTTATATATCAAATCAACTAGAGGGACCTTTTCAAATAAGTATATGTCATTCATCTCACTAATGACCCTAATTGCTTTTAAGGTAAAGACCATAATCCTTTTAATTTTCAGTCCCTCCAAGGCACTATTCTCCCTTCCATCTGTTGGGATTCTCTACTTACTCCTCCTACTCTGTTAGCTCACCCTCATCCTCACCCATCAGATCTCAACT
Organism: Leptonychotes weddellii; assembly: GCF_054177405.1. NCBI lineage: Eukaryota > Metazoa > Chordata > Mammalia > Carnivora > Phocidae > Leptonychotes > Leptonychotes weddellii. Next base: position 10,091 of record NW_027718614.1, on the reverse strand, counting down.
CAAAGGCCGCTTCCTCCATGACCTTCCTTCTTGACCATATAGAGAAATCTGCGTCTCACTCCACTGCACTAATCACAGACTGCAGTTAGGCATTTGTTAAGGACATTATCTGATTGGTGTCTTCCTACCTTGCTTGACCACTGGTCCATTAGAACAGAGCTGTGTAGGGCGCCTGGGTGGCTCAGTTGGTTAAGCGACTGCCTTCAGCTCAGGTCATGATCCTGGAGTCCCTGGATCGAGTCCCGCATCGGGCTCCCTGCTCGGCGGGGAGCCTGCTTCTGCCTCTGACCCTCCCCCCTCTCATGTGCTCTCTCTCTCTCATTCTCTCTGTCTCAAATAAATAAATTAAAAAATCTTAAAAAAAAAAAATTTAAAAAAAAGAACAGAGCTGCGTAGCACAGAGTCTAGCGCCCAAAAAAAACTCAATGCAATCTTTAAATAAATATTTCTCTTAAATAAAATTCATTAAATGAAACTTCTGAATAAATATATGTTTGTTGATGCATTATGGGGATGAGTCCTATTCTGGTGGAAGTGTTGCCACAAAATACTTTGCTTCACCCTTAGAATGTGTGACTCCACTGTCCTGCCCTAACCCACAGCACAGAATGAACTTCATGGAATCTGTTTAAGAATCCAGGATCTTCCAGTGAAGTCACCATTAATCTTTCCAGGACCCAGGCCCTTTCACTGATTTTTGAAAGCCATGTAGCCTCTTCCAGCAAATGCACAGTAAACATGCGTGCACTTAAAATGGGATTCGCAGCTCTATCCAGCGCATTCCCGGATGCTGGGTGGAGGACTCCTGTCCTAGTGTCTTAGGAGAGTCACCCTCAACAACAAAGATGACAGTCCAGGACTCCAGCTGCAAAAAGAGGAAGGTGAAGCTGTTGGGTTGAAATTTTCTTGAGGCCAAAACCTACCATTCACGGTGTTTTTAATTTCTAACATGACCTCCTTCCTCCTCACAGGGTTTTTTCTCAGTCAAAATCAAAGGCAATGAAAGAGTCTGAGCGTTATGACTAACAGGGTTTTATTTAATAATCGCACTGGTTTCAGGACACGGATCCTATAAGTAACCCCAACCCCTCCCTCCAAAAATGATGCGCACTTTTAAAGGTGAGAATTGATCCAATGGGATGTTTTTGAGTATGATAAGTGGTCGCTTTATCAAAAAACGATTTTAGCCTAATTGACTTGGACTTCCGGATCCAAGGTTTTCCTTGCATAGACAAGTTGCCCATTGTTATCAATCCTGTAAATAAACACACTGAGGATAAAGCCAGTTCTATTATTTGCTAAATGAGTCATTTGTGGGAAGCTGCAGGAGCCTCTTACAGTGTTTACCTCTAGGAGTCTGAGGACTGGAAATAATATGCAAAATTCCTAGCACAGTGCTTGGCTCAGAATAGGGATGCAATAAAGATTAGCCATTATTGAAACTTCCTAGTTAGTCTTTATTCTAAATAAGCCATTCCAAATACCACTTTACCATTAAATGTCTACTAAGCTAAATAATATTGAAAGGAAAATATGGGAAAATTCCACTTTCTTTCCAAAAATGCAAATTAAAAGCAACCATAAGAAGACAAATAATTTTCACACACACACACACACACACACTATATATATATATATATATATATATATATATATATATATATATATATATGCCAGTTAAAGGAACAAGATGAAAGAATTCACAGATGGTATTTTTAACCATATGCAGAAATGACAGTGTGAGGGTGGGTATGTCCTCTCCAACAGTTTCCAAAATGGAAAAACCTATCAACAAAATGAGATGGGGAGATAAAGGAAATATGATATTATTGTGGAAATGGTCAATTTATGGGTTTCTTGACATTTCATGTGAGTTTGGAGAATTACTAGTTTGTTGGTGAAAATGCATAACAGCAGGGGAACAAACCTGAAAAATGTTGTTTGCGTACTGTTTGACAACATAATATTTCAGGGGGCAAAGGGGACATTTCAGCCACATTGGGAAACAATGCCATTACTGTGACAGTCTTCTGTCACCCTGCTTAAGCACTGTGCTCATGTCTATCAGCCACCACAATGAGCAGTGGGGGTGCCTGCTGGTTGTGCTTCTAGAAGACAGTACATTTCTTTTCTCAAAACTTAAAAAACACTAGCAGCTTTATGACTTAAGTCTAAACCATTAGGTCGGTTACCAAAAAATTACATTTTTCAAAATAACAAGTTAGGAACTCTGCAAATCAACTGACCTACAGTCTCAAAATGTTCATCGTGCAAGATAGAGAAGCCAAGCAGCTGTTCCAGATTAACAGAGAGCAGAGATGTGAGAGCTCGTGCCGTGCATGGTCCTCGATTGGATTGTTTTAAGTCAGCTGTAAGGACATTACTGGATCGACTGGGGAAATACATTAAATTGTTGTATGATCATATTGCTGAATCTCCCAAGTCTGATAGAATAGTACTCACCCAAAGAGATTTTCAAGCCTTAATCCTCAGAACCTGTGAATGTGCTGGATTGCACGGCCAGGGGGAAGGAAGGCTGTAGATGCTCTAGCCACTGACATTAACAGGGGCTGGTTTCCTGGACCACCCAGGTGGACCCAGCGTGATCCCAGGAGAGTCAGTGCTAGAGTCAGGTGCTTTGGGAAGGACTCCATCAGCCACTATGGCTTTGAAGACGGAAGGGGCCATGAGCCAAGGGATGCAGGCAGTCTCCAGAAGCTGGAAACGTGAGGACGTGGATTCCCTCTTGGAGCCTCTGGAAAGAGTGCAGCTCAACTGACACCATAATTCAAGTCCGGTGAAACCCATTTCAGACTTTTGATGTCCAGAAATGCAAAATAATGAATTTGTGGCTATTTGTTGCAGCTGCAGAAGAGACCAATATAACAAGCATTAGGAATTCTGTTGAAATTATATAGAATGATGTTCTTGTTTGGGGGAAATGTATGTGGAAGTACCTAGGATGAAAATGGCATGCTCTCTGCAACCATTCTCACAAGTAGCTCGGCAGAAAAAGAGGGGGGTGGAGGTCAGACATTAACATGATGATATGAGCAATCTCCTGATCAATCTCTGTGAGAAGAATGGGGGAGCTCATGACACCAGCAACACTCTTGAGCGGGTCCAAGATTTTTTCAGAATTAAAGTTCTGGGAATAAAAAGAGAAAAAATGAAAGACTGTAAGATCATGTCAGAGTTCAGTCAGAAACAGGGTTTTAATCCATGAGCAAAGTGTACCATGGGCAAAGGAAGAGAGTGTGAAACCAGATGCACCACGTATTGGAAGATCCCAGACAGTCCACCGAAGGGAGCTGATGAGACAAACCCCAAGTCCACCCTAACCTCCCCTCCCCAGGAGTTTTATTGTCTGGAGAACAGAGGGTCTTTGGGTGGGGGCACCACGTGGACTGAAGGTAGATATACCCTTTAGATGACAGGGGTTGAATGAGAGCTTGCTTCCTGCACGCTCACTCGTGTCCACATTCCCCATGGACCCCCTAGGACCCGTGCAGCCGGCTCGCACGCTCTGGGCAGGAGCCTGGCCAAGCCAGCTCTGAGGAATCTGAGCAGCCATGAGGGAAGACGTCACAGCACCACTGGTGGGGTCCCCACCAGACTGGCCATCGAGACCACCCTGCAGAAAGACCCCCAAGAGCACATGCTTTCAATCACTGTTCCAGTGCTGCACTCTGAAATGTGAGCAGTTATCAGACATTTGAGAAATACTTCAATATGAAGACACAGTCCAAAATAATACACATTGTTTTGCAAACTGAAAACATCCCCTAAGATTTCATTAATAGTGTCAGAGAACAGGAAAAGATAGTGCATCCAGACAACAAAGTACTAAAGACATTTAAAAAAAAAAAAAAAGAAGGAACATGTGGAGAACAAAACATTTGGAGAACAAATACATTTCGAAAACAAAAACAGCTTTTGGAAATTGATATTTTGAGAGCAGAAAACTTTTAAATTCAATGAATTAGTTGGAAGACAGAGAGAGTGGAGAAAACTTCACAGCAGAGGAGTCCCTGTGGCTCCCCATTTCCCTCTTTCCATGGTGATCAGTCTCCTTCTTACTGGCTTATTTCAATGTGACCACAGTCTAAATGCTCTGCCCTGGGAGCTGACCAGGGTCACCCCTGGGAACCTGTGCTCTAGAAAGGCTGCCCCAGCTTCAACTGGTACAAAAAACGTGAGGCCACCTAGGGACGAAGCTCAAGGTGTCAGACGAAGTGTGAAACCAGATGCGGAATTGGGCAGGAGGGGAAAGGCGATGCTGAAGGAGGCGCGCTGGGGAAGCAGAATGCAAAGCTTCTCTAAGGTGTCAGGGATGAGGTGGGCAGCACCGGCTGACCGTTGAGCAGATTGAGGGCAGCCTACTCGGGTGGCTCTTCTGTGTCTCTGATCTGATCCATTCCATTTTGGCTTTAAGGTGTAACCATCAAAGTCAACCTGATGTCAGGGGCGCGTGGGTGGCTCCATCAGTTGAGCATCTGACTCTTGATTTCAGCTCAGGTCATGATCTCAGGGTCCTGGGATCCAGCCTCACATCGGGCTCCACACTCAGTGTGGAGTCTGCTTGAGGATTCTCTCTCTCCCTTTCCCTGTGCCCCTCTCCCGGCTCACACACTGTCTCTCTCAAATAAATAAATAGATCTTTAAAAAAAGAAGAAAGAAAAGTCAACCTGATTTCAGCCACTTTCATTCCAATACCATAGGACATTTTAAAAATAAATTTTCTGAAGGCAGAGAATCTTAAATGTATTGATGAACAAACATGTCTTCATTCTAACTTCATTGAAATAATAGTTTACTCTCTGCAACTCTTCATATGGGACACAAATGCCCTTTCCACTGATATCTGTTCAAAAATATACACACTACTTCAGTTCATAGTGAGCATTTCTCCTAGGTACCTGGAGCTCTACTTGATCTTGCCAAAAATAAAGTGGCCAGTCATCATCTTCACATTTGGGATGCATTCCATCTTCTATCCACTGGCCATAATTAACATTTCATTTAACAAAGACCTATCATTAATAAGTATCATATCCCCATTTCATAATTATTTTTCCAACTAAAAACCATTTTTTTGATTTGTCAAGTTTGTAAGAAAATACAACAATGTTCACATTAAACAAATGCTAGTAGCAATTTTCTTCACTGCAGAAGTAATCACAGAAATAACTCAAAACTAAAATTTCCATTACTTTACAACCAATGCTTAAATTTCATTTATTTGATGACGTTTCCTAATCATTCTCTCATTGTAGGCAGTGACATCAGAGACAGGAATCACTAACAAGCTACATTTTGAAAATTCCCCTCTGACCCTCAGCCAGCCTGGGAGCCATGAGGGCTGAACAAGGGGTCACCCATGTCCCTGCCTGATTCTGGAGCTCAGCAGTTTTCCTGCTTCCCCTTCCCCCGGTTTTCCACGTCTTCCTGAGTTTTGTCAGTGTTAAGGCACAGAGTGCTGGAATGTGAAAAGTAATTCTTCACAGGAGTCTGGTTTGCTGTAGAAAGCCTCCCGGATGGAAGGGGCACAGAGAGCAGCTGTCACTCTGGGCATCCCCCACACTTATTTAGTGTGAACATTGTTGAACATTGTTGTATTTTCTTACAAACTTGACAAATGTGCCGGAGAGAGCAAACAGATACAGGGCGTCTCACATGGGACAGCCTGAGGGTTGCTCACTGTGGGTCTGGGTGCCTAACTGAGAGCCTACGTTTCACCCAGACCAAACTGCTGGCCATTAAAATCAGCGCTGGCACATCTGCTTCAAGCCACGAGAAAGTAACAGGCTCCAGACCTACACTCAGTCGTAAACAACCAGAGCACTGGGCAAAATGTGAAAACAGCATTTTTGATGTCAGACGAGCACAGGACTGTGTCCCCGGAGCAGAACAGTCTATGGAAAGGGAACCCCAAATTAGCCCAGCAGCCAGATGAATAGACCAGGCAGAGAGAGCTGGAGCTTGCCATGCTGAGTGGGGACAGGACCAAGCTAGGCAGAGGGTGAGCTCCAGAGACCCACATGCAGGCGCCCCACGGTGGCTTTGGCCGAGTCTGATCTGCGTGCACAGGGGGAAGCTCTCTGAGAGCACATCTCCAGAGCTCACGTGGGGCCCAGGGCAGAGAGGACAGGGATCAGTGAGGACGACGGGCATCCTGATGGCCTGGGTGGCTGGCGAGCCCTCGAGGCCCTCCAGTGGACCAGGGTCTCTGGGGGGCTGCCTGGCCTCACCCATCACTTTCATTCCAGGGTGCCCACTCCCGAGCATTTCATCCAGCTCTCCTTTACCATGCTCCAACATGGGGGGTCTTATACATGGAGTTTCTCCCATGGCATGCCTGGCCTCCTTGCATCTAGCTAATCCACCGTGCCCATATGCATCATGATCCTGGATGTAAATTAGGCAAAGCAAACAGGGGAAGGTCCCCCTGCTCCTTGTATGCTTTGACCCATCACTGTGTTCACATCCCGCTGGTGAGAACCAGTCATTTGGCTGCAGCCAATTAGGATGTGTGCTGAGAAACGCAGTCAGGCCTGGCAGGCCCGCTGCTCCAGAGACCACTCGTCGCTAGAGAAGGGAGATCACGAAGCTGGTGGGCAGCTAGCCATCACCACTTTGCATTCTTGAAGCCCCCCTCCCCTGCTCCTGATGTTGCATCTTGCTCTGGGTTCTGGATTTCCCTCCTGAATAGCTCTTGAATAGGTCTCCTCATCTCCCCCTCCAGCACCAGCTCTCACCTGTGTTATTCTGATGCTGCTAAAATGGTCTTTCCTCCTCCTCTCTTCATATGCTCCTCTCCACACTGTGGCCAGTGGACCTTCTCAAAACCCTCCGTGCCTCTTGTCACTCTCTGGGTAGAGACCAAACTCAGAACTACACAGCATGGTCCCTCCATGACCTCAGCCTCGCCCCATCCCCGCACACTGTCCTCCTTCCAAACCTTGTCCCCGTGCACCATCCCCACCCAGGCTCCATGTCCTTCCTTCCCTCTGGAATGACCTTCACTGCTGACTCTCCCTCACCCTTTAGATCCCAAACCCATCCCAAGGCTCACTGACGTCCAGTCCCTCTAAATCCCCTCTTAGACATTCCGGTAGCCCCATGAAGTAAGCTCTCACCATGGCATTGGCATTTCTGCACTGATATGTTTAATGGCTTAATGAGTGTCTGTCTGGAATATGAGCTCCCTAAGGGCAGGAATGCCATGCACAGTGACTGATATCGTGGGAAGAGAGAGTGAGAAGAGAAGGAAGAGACGAGGAGAGGAGAGAGAGCAAGATGAAAGGAGGGAGGTGAGCCAAGAAGGGGCAGACGGGAAGAAGGGAAGAAGGAAGGGGGAGGGAAGGGACAGGATGGGGAGACTCACACATGAACCTGACAGTCAGTCATTGCACTTCTGACTTCAGGGGATGGTTCACAAGGAGGGCGAATGGGGAATCGAGGAACAGGACAGGACACCTGACTCTTCCCAGGAAAAAGCTATGTCAGAGGAGAATATTGCCAAGGACCACACACTCACAACACGGTGCTTAAATTTCACCGTCCTGGGCCCCCGGGTCACTAGTGTTTGGTCGGGAGCTTAGGAGTAGGAGTAGAATGAGAATGAGGACATCCTGGCAGGAGTTCCTGTCATGCCAGTGAGCAGAACAGGCACCTGCTCATCTCCACTGAGTCTATTACATGTCAGGCGCTCTTCTGAATACTTGGGATCCGTGAGTTTAAAAAAAAAAAAAAAAAAGCAGACAAGAGCCTTTCTGTTGCGTAGTTTACATTCAAGTAGAAGTAGACTCCATATTTTCTCATCTCACAGATGGGACCTGCGGGCCCGACACACTGCCCAGCCCCGAGCATGTGCCCCCAGGTGTTGGACCCAGAGAATAAAGACACAGCGGGTAATCACAAACACATCCATGCTGTCAGTTCTGAAAGCTGACTCCTCCCTACCCACACTCATTATTAAGGAAGCCCTTGAGACAATCTGACTTCAGAAACACCAGGAATGGGAGTGCCTGGCTGGCTCGGTCAGAAGATCGTGCTACTCTTGATCTTGGGGTTGTGAGCTTGAGCCCCACCTTGGGTGTACAGACAACTTAAAAAAATAAGATCTTAAAAAAAAAAAAAGGCTTAAAAACACTAGGTATAAGGAAGAAACTATTGGTGGTGCAAATGGACAAGCGTTACCAGAACTGATTTACAAAGGGATGTTTGTAATGGCAGATATTACCTGCGTCCACAGTCATTTCCATTATAAGCATAGGTCCCTAAGGGGCTAAGATGATGAGAATTATGTAAAGGGAAAATGTCATATTTTATTCTCGGAATATCACCATTTGGGTAAATAGGCAAGAGGGAGCCTGTTCAGGAATACATAAATATAAAACTATGTGTGGGCGCCTGGGTGGCTCAGTTGGTTAAGCGACTGCCTTCGGCTCAGGTCATGATCCTGGAGTCCCGGGATCGAGTCCCGCATCGGGCTCCCTGCTCAGCGGGGAGTCTGCTTCTCCCTCTGGCCCTCCCCTCTCTCATGCTCTATCTCATTCTCTCTCTCAAATAAATAAATAAAATCTTTAAAAAAAAAAAAAAACTATGTGTATGCGTCATACCTGCAAAAGCGAATTACAGACTAGAGTTGCTGCAGTAGAATATTTACATTTCTTTAAAATTTCCACGAATTGTCTTGGTAATCATGCCTGTAAGACTATCAAGCACTAATATGGAACAACAACTTCGGATTCCATGGACAAGCTATTCCTCAACTCCAGACTTTGCCCACAGATCTCTTTATTTTTCACAGCATCTAAACAGGAAATTAAAGTTAATAACACGTTTTTTAGCTGATTTTTCAAACTGGTGTTTTTAAAAATCATAAATGCTTGAATATTAAGAAGTGACTCATTTCACAGGCACATTTTTTCCCACCTTTCCAGTAACTGGCATGATGGGACCATGAAATACATCCAAGTGTTACATTGCCCTTCCCTTCTATCAACATCCTGCTCTACAGGAAGATCCTGCCCTTTGGCTTCCAGCCAAGACCACAATGACAAGGCATGATTTGGGCCCCAAAGAGGCTAAAACGTCAGCAGTGAAGGTGCCCGGTTTTAATTTGAGCAAAGCAGAGACGTAAAAGGAACCAACCTAAAAGCTGTCTGTGCCGAGTCCAGCTCGGGGAGCTCCTGTGTGCACGCACCTGCAGGAACGCAGAGCGCATTTCACGCAGGCTGCATTTGCACATGGTTCTCTTTCGAAGTCCCAGTCTATCGTTTGTAGAGGTAATAAACTGAGCCCCTTGATTTTTCGGCATGCCTCGGCATGTGTATTTGCTGTTCTGTCTTTTTCAAGTGTCTTTACATTTGACTGCACATACATTCCGTCTTGCTGGAGGTCAGACCCTCATTAATTCACTTGACTGGGCTGGAAAACTACTCTCTAGAAAGAACAGAGGGGCAGAAAATAAAACATTTTCCCCTGGTTCATAAACAAGGAATCAGCAATATAATAAATACCAGGAAAATCAGACCAAAGAAAAACATAATTCAGCACTGACCATACAATTCACATCCAGGTCCTACCACAATTTCAATGTGATTGGTAAAAAGTAAGTTAAAACACTTTTTTAAGATTTACGTTTTTCTTTCTCTACACCTAGAAAAGCTAATAAAACCATAAGCCGGCATCCACTGTCCCAGCGAATCTTTAGACTCAGACACACTTGAAGTTATGAAAGTAAATTATGACACTAAATTTCCAAGTGCTTGTGTAGTATGATGTATTCTCTACGAAGACCCCAAAGAAATAAATATTCCAAGCCTTCTGGCTGAGGTCACCCTATTGATTGAGCAGGAAAGGGCATTATAAAAGGCAAAGCATTTTTAAAAATTAACAGTACACAGATGCACCTTAATGCTTTTAAGAAATGTCTCCGGCAGAAAGGGGAACCCTCCTACACTGTTGGTGGGAATGCAAGCTGGTGCAGCCACTCTGGAAAACTGTATGGAGGTTCCTCAAAAAGTTGAAAATAGAGCTACCATATGATCCAGCAATTGCACTACTGGGTATTTACCCCAAAG
>NW_027718613.1:0-323 GCF_054177405.1 Leptonychotes weddellii | reverse complement strand
AAAATAGAAAAGCCTGAGTAGAGGGGATCATGTTTTTAGATGCATTGGCCAAGGAAAGTATTACTGAGAAGGTTCTGAAGGCAGAAGCAGGAAGACCAAGCAAGATGCTATTATGATAATCCAAAGACTATGGGGAATTGGCTTATGCTATAGCAGCAGAGGTAAAGAGAAGTAATCAAATTCCAGATTTATTTTATTTTTTTTTTAAAGATTTTATTTATTTATTTGACAGAGAGAGACACAGTGAGAGAGGGAACACAAGCAGGGGGAGTGGGAGAGGGAGAAGCAGGCTCCCCACTGAGCAGGGAGCCTGATGCAGGGCT
>NW_027718612.1:0-323 GCF_054177405.1 Leptonychotes weddellii | reverse complement strand
TTTGGAATCGGCACATTCTCTCAACCACCTCTCAACAGTATGACTAAGAGGAGGAACCCCCAAAAGAGGAAAGACTCAGATACTCTGACTTCTGCCACAGAACAAATGGATATAGATATAAGCAAGATGTCAGAAATAGATTTCAGGGTAACAGTTATGAAGACAATAGCTAGAATGGAGAAAAGGATTAATGGCAACACAGAGTCTCTAAGGGCAGAAATGAGAGCTGATCTGGCAGAACTTAAAAATGCTATCTATGAGCTCTTAGCAAGATGGCGGAGGAGTAGGAGACCTGGATTTCGTCTCCTCTCAGGAATTCAGCT
>NW_027718611.1:0-323 GCF_054177405.1 Leptonychotes weddellii | reverse complement strand
TAGAACCCTCAGTTTGTTTCTCAGAGTCCATAGTCTCTCATGGTTCATCTCCCCCTCTGATTCCCCCCCTTCATTTCTCCCTTCCTGCTATCTTCTTCTTCTTCTTCTTTTTTTTTTTTTTTTACATATAATGTATTATTTGTTTCAGAGGTACAGTTCTGTGATTCAACAGTCTTACACAATTCACAGCACTCAGCATAGCATATACCCTCCCCAATATCTATCACCCAGCCACCCCATCGCTCCTACCCCCCACCACTTTGATAAACTCCTGGCCAGACTTATGAAAAAGAAATGAGAAATGACCCAAATAAATAAAATCA
>NW_027718610.1:0-323 GCF_054177405.1 Leptonychotes weddellii | reverse complement strand
GTTTTCTGTTTGGAGAGTTGCTGCTATTCTTTTCTTCAATCTCCTGTTGCTCCTCCCTCCTATTTTGTTTTTTGCTTTTAAATTATTTTTTGCCTTTCTGAAAGGTTCATAGTTTTGTTTTAATGGTAACTTTTGTATTTACATCTTTTTAAAGCTCTCATTTCACTGTTTTCTTGATTAACTTACTAGTTTGTTTGAAAGGTGGTCTTTAACTATTACCTATCTTGTATACAGTAACCAATGTGTGTATTTCACTTTTCACTTCTACTCCCTCTCCTTCCATTTCTTGTTCCATTATTTCTGCTTTCTTTTAGTCTCAAATC
>NW_027718609.1:0-323 GCF_054177405.1 Leptonychotes weddellii | reverse complement strand
GTTTACTCTGTGAAGTTTTGAGCTTCGTGCCACTGAGAGGTGTCCACAGCCTCTGGCCTTGTGCTGCCAGCCTCCAGAAATGCCCTGGAGGGAAGAGGTTTCGGTGGCAAGATCTGCTGCTTCCCACCTGCCATGAATGCCTTGGTGGAGCTCTGTTCTGGGTCCCGTGGTGCTCACTTGCGTGCTGGCTGGGCTGGGGAGGCTGGCTGGACTCTTAGGGGCTTGCCCCAGGCCCCTTTTTCTGTCACTTGGCCTTGTTTTGCCACTTCCTTTCCCCCTCTGTCCCCTGGTTACAGATCGTCCTACCAGCTGTGTTTGTCTGC
>NW_027718608.1:0-323 GCF_054177405.1 Leptonychotes weddellii | reverse complement strand
CTCTGTCAAATAAATAAATAAAATCTTTAAAAAAATAAATAAAATAAAATTCTTTCAATGCTGCTGTATGTTCAAAAATGTTCATAATAAAATGTTGATGAGAAAAATCCTTTCTTGTTAGAAGAGCCAGAATGTTTTCTTTTTCAGGCGACCCCTGATGATGCAGTGGACCTCAGAAATGATGAGAGCTCTCTAAGGCAGATGTGGAAATGTAACAGGGGAACTCAGCAGCTGTCTTGGCCTCGGCCAGGTGCCCAGCAGAGGGAGAAATCTCCTGCCCATGAACGGAGGCAGAATTGGGTGCAATGCTAAGGCTCCAAGAA
>NW_027718607.1:0-323 GCF_054177405.1 Leptonychotes weddellii | reverse complement strand
GGGATCGAGTCCCGCATCGGGCTCCCTGCTCGGCAGGGAGTCTGCTTCTCCCTCTGACCCTCCCCCGTCTCATGTGCTCTCTCTCTCTCATTCTCTCTCTCAAATAAATAAATAAAATCTTTAAAAAAAAAAAAAGTTTGAAGAAGTAAGCTGGAGACTAATCAAGGGGCCCTGTGTGGTGTGTGTGTCAAGGCTTTCCCGAATGCAATGGAAGCCCCTGAGAGGGAGAGAAATGATCAGATTTGGGTTCCTAAGAGATCCCTCTGGCTGCAGCTTGGGAGAGTATTGGAAGGAGCAGCCTGGAGGGAAGGCTATGGGTTAGA
>NW_027718606.1:0-323 GCF_054177405.1 Leptonychotes weddellii | reverse complement strand
TTCCTACCATTTTCTGGGTAATGAGGATTATCAAAGGAATACATTCTTTATCTTTCATCAGAAGTTGGAAAAAGTACTTTATGATATTAACGGAGAAAGGCAATCTGATATTTAGGGCTGAGTAAGAGTAAGAAATTAATTCTCAGAGGTCTAAATTACATTTTGAAGGGATTGCTCTAGAAGGTTTTTAAGTATTTACTGTAAGTAAATCAGGGTAGAAGTGAGTAGTCTAGTTAAGGACTGTTACAATAATGTAGGTGGAACGTGAAGGTGTTGGGACCATGATGGTAATGGAGAATAGGATTGTAAGTGATCAGGTAGAA
>NW_027718605.1:0-323 GCF_054177405.1 Leptonychotes weddellii | reverse complement strand
GGGCCGCCCGCCGTCCCGCCGCCCCCGTCCGCGGGGTCGGGCAGGGTCTCCTTGCTGGGCCCCGCCGCCCGGCCCCAGCCCCTCCCTCTGCTGCGGGCCCCGGGCCGGGGTCGGGGGCGATCAAGGCCGGGCTCGAGTCAGCCCGCTCCGGGCGGTGCGCAGCGGCGCTGGCTCTCCCCGCGCCCTGCCCCCCTGCCCCCTGCCCCTCCTGCTCTCCTGCTCCCCGTCCCCTGCCCTTCCTCTGCCCCCCTGCCCCCCTGCGCCCTGCCTCTCCTGCTCCCCGTCCCCTGCCCTTCCTCTGCCCCCCTACCCCCCTGCCCCCT
>NW_027718604.1:0-323 GCF_054177405.1 Leptonychotes weddellii | reverse complement strand
GGTAAAGACCACAGACTCCAGAGTGAAACTGAGCAGCTTCAAATTTCTGCTTCTTCACCCCAGTGGTGCGAGCACACAAACATCATGGAATCTAACTGCGCCTCCATGTAAGAGGGGTATCACCTACCCCTTGGATGGCGGCAAGGATTGGTGACTAGTCAGTGATCAGCTGATCCAGGTAAAAGGCTTAGCACGGTGCTGGGCACAAAGCTGGGACTGGATGACATGGTGGATGACATGGCCACGGCTGTCCCCAGTGAGGAGCCCAGCTGCTTGGCTCTGGTCCATTGGGAAGACCTTCTGGATCACGGAGTTTCCAAATC
>NW_027718603.1:0-5476 GCF_054177405.1 Leptonychotes weddellii | reverse complement strand
TTAGCATTGTCTCCTAATCCCATACCTAATACAATTATTCATGTATCCATACATTCCAGAAATAGTAAATTGAGTAACAATGTAGAATAGTGGATAGGAGGTGGGACTCTAAATCCAGGCTGGCTGAGTTGAAATCCAGACCCTGCCACTTATTAGCTGGGTGACCTTGGCAAATAACTTAATTTCTCAGTACCGCATCTATAAAATGGGGATGATAATAGAGCCTACTTCTTAGGGATGCTGTGAAGATTGATGAATTATTAAATGTAAAACCCTTGGAACAGTGTCTGTGGCCACGTCTCAAGTGGCCCTCAAAGATGTCCTGCCTGCCCTAATCCCTGGAACCTGTGGCTATGATGAGACATCACTCCCATGATCATGTTATGTAAGCATAGTTGACCTTAGATAAGGACATTATCCAGTGGCCCTAAACTAATCACACAGGTCCCTTCAAAAGCAGAGAGCTTTCTCCAGCTGATGGTGGAAGAGGAAGTCGGAGAGATTCCAAGCGTGAGAAAGACCTGATGTGCCATTGGTAGCTTTGACAATGGAGCAGGCCCGGTGAGAAGGAACATGTTCAGCTTTAAGGAGCTAATAGAGACCCCTGGCTGGCGGCCAGCAAGGAAATGGGGACCTCAGTCCTACAGCTGCAGGGATGAATTCGGCCAACAACGTGAATGAGCTTAGAAGCCGATTCTTCCCAGAGCCTTCCAATAAGCTCATATGACTGATAGGACTTCAGCCTCATGAGACCCTGCACAGAGAACCCAGTGAAACAAATCTGGACTTGTGAACTACAGAACTGTGAGACAATGGATGGGTGTTGTTTTTAGCCACTAAGTTTGTGGCAATTGGTTACGCAGCAATAGGAAACTAATACAGTTACCAAAGTGCATAATAAATATTAGCTGTCATTATTACATTTGTTTTTTTAACATGTTCAGTGAATGATGTACTGCGTGCAGCACTGGGGAAACACTGCTGAATGAAATATGGGACTGGCTCGCAAGGATTTAGAGTCAGGAAGATAAACCATTTCGTATTTTTTTCTGATGTCCAGGCTCTATGAATATCAGCCATTATTATCTTACATACATTTCTTCTTTTCTTCCTTGCTTTGGCTCCTGTCTTTTATTATACATATTCATTTTTTTCATTTCTCTTATTTTTAGCCAGTGGCTAGATGATATTTAGCCACCAACAGCAACTGTTTGCCAGGAGAGAGTTGTGACCAGGATTTATTGGTTGTCTCCTGTGCAGAACCGTTAGGAGCTGTGGGAATCTCCTAGCATTTGTGCTCAGATGTTGTAAGGCATACAATGGGGACGTCTGTTTCTAACAAAGGATCTATATAATCCTTTATCTCTAGAATCCACCACCTGGTGTTCTCAACAGCCCTGGGCACAGAACAATTCCCAGTTTAATCAAACTGGAATACAAAAGGAGCAATGGGGGCTGCAGTGTGTGATCCCCTTGAAGTTGTTCCAAGGGAAAGGGACCTTTTGTTACAGAGACAGCTCATTTTAGAGTTCAGTGGCCTGTGACACTTCCCCAGCTGGCAACTCAGCGGGGACCTTCTGATACTTCCCTACACTCAAAAGCCATTTTTGGTGGGCAGAACAGTGAAACGGCCATTAAAGGCTGCTTGGTGGGAGGGTTGGGGGTGGGGGGAGAAGGACAACAATAAGAGAACAGTGGTTTGAGTGAATGTGCCTGCAGTGATTTTATGATTTTTATTCAAACATGAGCTGTCTTCATTTTCTGAGCCTTTGCTTTATGATGAGGTTGGGGGTGTTTGTATATATTTGCTAAGGGCTGGGGTGATAATGTCACTGGATTTTTGTTTACATTCATTTTAAAGGCCCTTGGATTGGAGCTGGGGTGGGAAGGGGGAAGGAACCTAATCTGTTCGTTGCCCATAATAATTTTGAAGCATCGAGTTCCTTTCCTGAACTAGAAACTAGTTTCTTCCTACTGAGACTTTTGAGAGGTAAGACATGAAAAATTCCAAAAGCCATTCCAATATCAAAATACATTTTCTAGAAACCTAGAGTTATAAAGCTACAAAGTGTCTTGGAGTCATCTGGTCTCACTCCACCAAACTGCCCGTGTGGGCAGGAGTCTCAACCCCACATCCCCACGGGAGATCATCCAGCATTTGAACAGCGAGGCACTTTAAAGAGCAGGAGCCTGGGGACAGACAGAGTTGTTTTTAGATCGTTATTCTATTACTTTCTGGCTATGTGATCTTGAGCAAATTATTTGTCTTCCCTAAGTCTCAGTTTCCTTACTGGATAATGGGGATAATGATATCTAACCTTTAGTCTAATTGTGAGGATTAAAACAAATAACCAATGTAAAGTGATGCCTAGTAATTTTCATCCGGTAATATTTTTTAAATTTCCTGCGGTATAAATTATTACAAGAAATGACTTGGGCGACTGTAGGTCTAGTCTGGAAAGGCTGGAGGATGGGGAGGAAGGCCAACTAAGTCCCTGAACTTCACACTCTATGTCCAACTGGTTACTTGGTATCCCCTCTCAGGTGTATGACAGGCATTTCAGACTTTACATATTCAAAACCAAGATCCTATTTTTTTTTTCTTTATAAAGTGACACCTAAGCTTTCCATGTCAGTTAATGACCATTCCATCCCTTCTTCCCACTGCAATGACCAAAACTTTGATGTCATCCTTGACTCCTCTTTTTCTCTCACCCATTCAGCCTGTCAGGAAATTCTGTTTGCTCTATCTTCAGATTATGTCTAGAGTCCAACCACTTTACACCATGGCTGCTATTTCTGACTTTGGTTCAAGTCATCAGCATTTTTCAATGCAAGAGTCAAGAGTGATTCTGTTCAAGTATCTCAGGGCAGATAATTCTTTGGCTTAGGACTCTTTACTGGGCTCTCTATGTCCCTAAGTAAAAGCCAAAGACCTTATAGTGGCCTACAACAATGCTACTGAAGTATGGGACATAGACCTGAGACTGTCTGCAAACTGTTTGTCACTAGTTCTTGGGGATATTAGGAGCTTGTGTCATAATGTAAATCAATGATATCACTAAACATAGTGCATAATTTGCCTGTCATTTTGTTCTTACAAGACTTTCTCAATGAAGGAAGCAGCGCCCTGATTGACATTTTGGTGCAAACTCCTCACCTGCCCCTAATGTTCTTTCTTTGACCTCATCTCCCACTCTTGGGACCCCCTTGTGTTTCTCTTCTTAGTCAGGCTGGCCTGCTTGTTGTTCTTTAAATACACTGCTGCACTCCTGCCTCTGCACAAGCCACTTTCTCTGCCTGAAATGCTTTTCCTCTCAGATGCCCAAGGCTTCTTCCCTGGCCACCTTCAGGTCTTTAGTCAAATGTCACTGCTTCAGTGAAGTCTTCCCTGATTACCCTGACATTCCCTCTCTCACCTTGCTGCTTTATTTTTCTCTAAAACCCTTGTCTTCTTTCAAATTGCTGATGTAACCTACATATTCATTAGAAAAATTATCATCCTAGTTCTACTGCAATGTAGACTCCATGAAATGAGAGACTTTTTGAAACGTTTTGGTTCCATTTACCTCTGGCATCAAGAAAAATGCTGGTAAATAGTAAATACCTGGAAAATATTTAGGAGATTGATGAATGAATTTGAAAGTAAATAATGAAATGGCTTGACAGAAGCTACATTTTGGTTTGTTTTATGGGACCATATTTTTAAAGCTTTAAAAAAATTGTCCAAAGGTAGTAGGGTTTGAGCCAGGAGTATGTTCTGTCAGGCTGGGATGGAACTTTGGATATCCAGGAAGGCAATTAAAAGATTTATACAAATCAGGGGCGCCTGGCTGGCTCAGTTGGAAGGGCATGCAACTCTTGATCTCAGGGTTCTGAGTTTGAGCCCCATGTTGGGTGTAGAGATTACTTAAAAAAAAATCTTAAAAAAAAAAGACTTATGCAAATCAAAGACTTGGTCAAATAGGTGGTATTGACAGTGGAATTTATGAGTACTGTTTTATTTTTTTTTTTTCTGGGTGCTCATCATTATTTGGTGTTTCTATTCCTGCCATTTTGCTAATGATATTAGGCAAAATGATATTAGCTTATTGTTTTAATTTTTGCTAATGTTTAGGCCAAATGATATTATCTTATTGTTTAAGTTGAATTTAATTAATTTTCTTTAATCACAAATAAGAAGGAGTATTAGTTCCATATTTTTGCTCCTCTTAAAATTTTGTTTTGTGGAGTGTCAGCATTCATTTTTCTTTTATTTAATGATTGGTCTTCTAATATTTTAACAGTCTGTATCAACTTATATAGAAGTTTCTCTCTCTATATAAAGATATTAAGCAGCCTAGGCTTTTGTATTTGTTCATATTTTTCTGTCAGACATTTGCTTTTTTATCTCTAATGTTTGCACCATCAAAGTTTTGAAATTTTACTTAGTTAAATATGTTGATCTTTTACATTTTTAATATCTTCTCTATCACTTTTGGGTTTAGAATTCAGCCCTCCTCTAGACTTTTAATTTCCAATTTTTGTACTTTTATTTTGAAATGCTTTTTGATTTACACAAAAGTTCAAATATAGCATAGAGAGTTCCTGTATACTCTTCATCCTGCTTCTCCAAATGTTAACATACTGCTCAACCATAGCACAATTGTCAAAACTAAAGCATTAACATTGGTGAAATGCTGTTAAGTAAACTTTTGACTCTATTTGCATTTCACTGTTTTCTGGTAGTCTTCTGTTTCTGTTCCAGAATCGAATTTGGGATCCTACATCTCATCTCATTTAGCTGTCATGTCTCCTTAGCTGTTAACATTGTTCCTCAGTCTTTCCTTGTCCTTTCACGATGTTGACACTTTTGAAGACAACTGGTCAGTTATTTTGAAGAATGTCCCTCTGGTTTGTCTGACTTTTATCATTCAGCAGATTGAGGTTATGTGTTTTTGGCAAGAATACAATAGACTTAATGTCAGTGCCCTTCTCCGTGGATCATAACATGGGATTCATGATGTCAGTATGTCTTATTACTACTTTTTCTTATTTTTTAAATTTTATTATGTTATGTTAGTCACCATACAATACATCATTAGTTTTTGATGTGGTGATCCATGATCCATTGTTTTCGTATAACACCCAGTGCTCCATGCAGTACGTGCCCTCCTTAATACCCATCACTGGGCTAACCAATCTCCCCTCCCCCCTCCTCTCTAAAACCCTGTTTGTTTCTCAGAGTCCATAGTCTCTCATGGTTCATCTCTCCCTTTGATTCCCTGCCCCACCCTGCTTCATTTTCCCCTTCCTTCTCCTAATGTCCTCCATGCTATTCCTTATGTTCCACAAATAAGTGAAACCATATGATAATTGACTTTCTCTGCTTGACTTATTTCACTTAGCATAATCTCCTCCAGTCCCATCCATGTTGATGTAAAAGTTGGGTATTCATCCTTTCTGATGGCTGAGTAATATTCCATTGTATATATGG
>NW_027718602.1:0-323 GCF_054177405.1 Leptonychotes weddellii | reverse complement strand
TTATAGATACATGCACGGACATGAGTTAGTATACACACAAACATATATTTCCTAGTTGTGTCAGTTGGTAGGGCCTAAGAAGCAATGACGTCCCAGGAGCAATGAGCACACCAAGTACCCATATCTTGGTTTCCAACACCATTCCGCAATAAAAGGAACCAGGGCTCCTTGGAGTTATAGCTGCTTCTAGGGCTGGGGCAGGGAAGATACAAGATGAGCCCAGAATATCTCACAGTGCCAAAAAGTAAAAAACGTACTCAAAAAACAAAAAGATAGGGGCATATACAAAGAATACAGGAGCCGGGGCACCTGGGTGGCTCAGT
>NW_027718601.1:0-323 GCF_054177405.1 Leptonychotes weddellii | reverse complement strand
GCGCCACCCTGTTGGGATGTGTTTGATTGGCCAGCTGCTATTCTTCAAGTGATTTCTCTCCCAGTCACTAACATGCAGTGTCCTCAAACACACCACCCCTACAGGAGTGTGGCTTTGTCCAATACCTCCATTAAACACTTATATTTAGACTATAACCTAGGTATTCCAAAACCCATATAAGAAATATAATATATAGAAAGGAGAGGAGTGTTTGAGCATTCTTATCTTTTACTTCTATAAAATCTCTGCTCTGATTGCTCTTTTACTTTTATCTGGTTTGCATTTATTCTATCACTTATAAAATGCAACCATTTCCCATTTCC
>NW_027718600.1:0-323 GCF_054177405.1 Leptonychotes weddellii | reverse complement strand
TATATGAGGATTAAAAAAAAAAAAAACAGTGAAGAAAGGGGCTGGCAGTCAGGAGGGGCCTCAGCGCTGGCTCACAGTGAGACCCAGGATGTTCACCTTCAAGAATGACTCCATCTGTTTCCTGGATACGCCCTCCACATGTTCCAGGTCCTCCACCTGGCTAAAGGGGCTGTGGAGCTCCCTCCAGCTCATGATGAGCTGGGCCTTCTTTTGGCCAATGTGCTGCAGGCTGTGCAGATCCCAGGCAGAGCCTTCTTTCAGCAAATCTAGTATTTTTTGGCGCCCATGGGCCAGTAGCTCCATTTCTTTGAAAAAAGTTGATG
>NW_027718599.1:0-323 GCF_054177405.1 Leptonychotes weddellii | reverse complement strand
AACCTGTAATTTCATATCTGGCTAAATGTAAAGGCAAATTAAAGGCACTTGCAAATACACAAAGATTAAAAGAATGTACTGCCTGCAGACCCTTCTGGACACTTACAGAATTATAAAAAAGACATAATTCAGGAAGAAAGATAATTTCTGTGCTGGGTCAGGCAGTCAAGAAACAAACATTTATTGAATGTCTACTATACATACTACAGGTACATGATCCCTGCCCATCTAGAGTTTATGGTCTAGCTCTGAAGACAAAGCTGAAGAGCATCTCAGGCAGAAGGAATTGAGGTTACAAAGGTATTGGGCATGAAAGCACAGAG
>NW_027718598.1:0-323 GCF_054177405.1 Leptonychotes weddellii | reverse complement strand
TACCCACCATAGTCTTTTTTGAATTTGTGTTTTTTGAGGTAGTCTGGGAACTCCCAGAGAAAGACAATGTATTGTCATCAGCCAGCCATGAATAACACACACCTATAGGAATCCTACCTGCTGTGATCTGCCAAAACTTCTTGCTCATATGTAATCTAAGAGTGCTTTTGATTTGATTCTGGTCTGTCTCCTTCCTTGATACATTTAATAATTCATTCCCTGAGTGATTCCTTGAATGACACACACAGTTACTTGTTGTCTCCAAGGCAGCCCTGCGACCCTTCACTAGGTAGCATTCTGAGACCCTTTGTGGGCTCTTCTCT
>NW_027718597.1:0-323 GCF_054177405.1 Leptonychotes weddellii | reverse complement strand
CCACTAGAACTGCCTCTGACCAGGAAAATAGTAAACATAAAACAACAGCGCATCCTGGAGGGATTTCAGAGATTAGTGTCCCTATCAAGAACTTGGAAGAATCCAAGGTGGTGATTCCCACCACATCCCCATTTGACTCACCTGTTTGGCCTGTGCAGAAAGCAGATAGATTTTGGAGAATGACATTGGATTATCACAATCTTAAACAAGTGGTGAATCCAACTGAAGCTCCTGTTAGAGATCTGGCTTTACTGCTGGAGCAAATTATCACATCTTCTGCTATCTGGTATGTAACTTTTTATCTGGAAAGTGATTTTTTTTTT
>NW_027718596.1:0-323 GCF_054177405.1 Leptonychotes weddellii | reverse complement strand
TTTCTTCATTTACTGCTCACAGCAACCTTCTCAGCTGGGAAGGAGGGCCCTGAGGAGATGATATGTTCAGTGAAGTTTTTTTCCTTTCATTTCCCAAATACTCTCCCTAAAATCCTGGTGAACTGGGTGACCAGAGACACATCACTTACCCGAAGTCTTACGGACATAAAGCCTCAGAGTGGTCTGACTCCGGTTGATGAGGCTCTTAGCTGCTTCAGTAATCGCCCTTGCCCCCCATCAATTTATGAAGAAATCAAAGCCACAGGAGGGGTGCAGTGAGGCACTGAAGGACTCTCTGAGCAGAGGAGGGGAGCGGCGGTGGG
>NW_027718595.1:0-323 GCF_054177405.1 Leptonychotes weddellii | reverse complement strand
TCACAGGATACAAAAAAAATCCGTCTACAGAAATCTGTTGCATTTTCTTTTTTTTTTTTTAATTTTTTTTTAAAATTTTATTTATTTATTTATTTGAGAGAGAGAGAATGAGTGAGAGAGAACATACATGAGAGAGAGAAGGGTCAGAGGGAGAAGCAGGCTCCCTGCCGAGCAGGGAGCCCGTTGCGGGACTCGATCCCGGGACTCCAGGATCATGACCTGAGCTGAAGGCAGTCACTTCACCAACTGAGCTACCCAGGCATCCCAATCTGTTGCATTTTCTATACACTAATGATGAAGTAGCAGAAAGAGAAATTAAGAAA
>NW_027718594.1:0-323 GCF_054177405.1 Leptonychotes weddellii | reverse complement strand
TCAGCTGGATAGGGATCAAACCATTCTGAACACCTACGAACTCAACAGGAGATCGAAGAAAAGAATAGCAACAACTCTCTGAACAGAAAAGTGACCACTTTCTGGGAGGTAGGACGTGCAGAGAACTGAATCTGAGGCGATATTTGGGAGGATAGATGGTGGGGGAGGGGCCTCCAGCGGCCGCTTCTGGCAAGTGATAGAGCCCCGGAGCACAAAATTGAAACTTTTAGAAGTCAGCTCCGCTGAGGGACATCGCTCCAGTGGCTATGCGGGGGGGTGGAACCCTCGTGGGACAGTGTGGTCTCAGGACCCTCGGGGTCACA
>NW_027718593.1:0-323 GCF_054177405.1 Leptonychotes weddellii | reverse complement strand
GTGTCTGAAAAGATTCAGGACATATTTTTCCTGCAAAGCTGTGGTTCATCTCTACTAATGAAGTCATTGGTGAACTATTAGTGGTCTTATACTGTTACAAAATTTATCTCATTATTTTGTGTCCTGTTTCAAGAATGAGAGACTCATGTATTTGTCCACAAGGATCAACAGAAAGATCCCTTATTGTGGCATTAATTTCCCCGGTCCACTGGCTAGTGAGTTATTGTCAATTCACCATGGACAGTTGTTGAGGCTTTGATGGCAAATACAATAGAAACGATGTGGTTCTTTATTTTCTCCCACTGCATATTCTGAGTCATAGG
>NW_027718592.1:0-5477 GCF_054177405.1 Leptonychotes weddellii | reverse complement strand
GGGCTTGCAGCAGACAGGGGTGCAGCAGACGGGCTTGCAGCAGACGGACTCGCCACAGGCTTCCTGGCAGGGGGAGGAGCTGCAGCAGGGGGGCCCGCAGGAGCTGGTGCAGGCTGATTGGCAGGGGCTGGACCCACAGCTCACGGGGGTGCAGATGAGGGTCAGGCAGGAGGCCGGGGTGCAGCCGCTGGACTGGCAACAGCTGGGGGTGCAGCAGGGGGGCTCGCAGCAGCTCTCTGGGCAGTCGTCCACCTGCCAGGAGGAGTCGGGGCAGGAGTCCCAGGAGCCGGGCAGGCAGACGCAGCTGCCGCAGCTCAGGTCGCTAGAGCAGACGGACAGGGTGGACGCGGCCATGGTTGGGGCGGTGGGGCTGGAGGAGGGTGTGCGTGTGAGTGTGAGTGTGTGAGTGTGAGTGTGAGTGTGAGGTGCTCGAGCTGTCTGTTGGCTTTTATATCAGGTGTGTGTGTTGTTCCAGCAGCAGGCCCCGCTCCCCTCCCTTCCTTGTTGGTGTTTGGAGCCCAGGGGACTCTCATTAGCACCAGCTCTATGTTTGGGTCCATGAGACGTTTGCCTAGCTATAAAACTCCTAGTATATTTTGGGGTCTGTTGACTTATCCTAAGCTACCTCTGGTCCAGAACATACATTGAGCTAGAAGGTGTGAATCTGTAAATAGCATGTCCTGGGGCCGGACTGGCTGCATAAGAAATCCATCTATTCGAATCCTAACCGCCCCTTTGTGGACACCTGGGTGGGTCTTGTGCACACAGGGGGCCTCTGCTTGTCAGGGTGGCGCAGCTGCCGGAGAAAGAGAGGGTGTGGAGCCAGACATGTTCTGGTTGTGACTCCCTGGTCCTCTCTCTGGTGCGGCGAGTTCTCCTGAGGGCACGTGCAGGTGGCGAGCAGGTGAAGGTGGGACAATCAGGTGGCCACACTTTCCATGTCCTTGGGTGGCCATGTGGGCCACTTCTGCCTGACCACTCACTAAGCCCATGGATTCTGCATCTGTCCATGGCCTTCTTACACCCCAAACCCTGCAAACCTTGAGTACAAACTGGAGCACCCTATTTTCTCCCCTACAGGAAGTGCAGCTCCCAAAAATCCTCCATAGGAAAAACAATGGTTGCTTTTGTGTTTCCTGTTGATTTTCTTGATTTTTTTAAATATAATTTTATTTTATTATGTTATGTTAGTCACCATACAATACCTCATTATTTTTGATGTAGTGATCCATGATTCGTTGTTTGCGTATAACACCCAATGCTCCATGCAGTACGTGCCCTCTTTAATACCCATCACCGGGCTAACCCATCCCCCCACCACCCTCCCCTCTAAAACCCTGTTTGTTTCTCAGAGTCCATAATCTCTCATGGTTCATCTCTCCCTCCTATTTCCCTCCCTTCATTTTTCCCTTCCTTCTCTTAATGTCCTCCATGCTATTCCTTATGTTCCACAAATAAGTGAAACCATATGATAATTGACTTTCTCTGCTTGACTTAGTTCACTTAGCATAATCTCCTCCAGTCCCATCCATGTTGATGTAAAAGTATTCATCCTTTCTGATGGCTGAGTAATATTCCATTGTACATATGGACCACATCTTCTTTATCCATTCCTCTGTTGAAGGACATCTTGGCTCCTTCCACAGTTTGGCTATTGTGGACATTGCTGCTATGAACATTGGGGTACATATGGCCCTTCTTTTCACTACATCTGTGTCTTTGGAGTAAATAACCAGTAGTGCAATTGCTGGGTCACAGGGTAGCTCTATTTTTAATTTTTTGAGGAACTTCCACACTGTTTTCCAAAGTGGCTGTACCAACTTGCATTCCTTGGGTCAGCCCAGCCAGAAACCTAAAAGTCATCCCAAGTTATCCAAACCCCTTTCTTTCTTCTGCAAATAATATCCAAGTGGACACCAAGTGGTTTTGCTTCCCTCAGCTAAATAAATTCCATCCTTTCTGGTCCTTTTACCTTCTAAGCATGAATTTATTCACTCTGGAGCCAATCCCCCCATGTGCTGGAAACGGTGGCAAGCTAGAGAATGCATGGGTGCATGGGTCATGGCCTCATGGAGGCCTGCTGGCCAGGGGAGGCAGGCACTTGGTGCCCTGTGGTGGCAGTGAAGAACAGGTTCAGCAACATTGGGCCCAGAGGAGTGGTGCCACACCCCAGTGGGAGGGCTCTGGGGGCGCTAGGCAGTGTGTGCTGCCCCTGCTGCATTCATGGGCTCTGATTCTCACCCTTCCTGGACATTCCATTTCCAGCAGTGGTTCTCACCCTAGGCCTCTCACCTATGAGGATGTTCATGCTGGGGAAGAAAGGGGTTCTAGGAATTCAACTAAACTATGGCTGAGTTGTCTTTCTTTATGTCTTGGGTTATAAAACTGGTGTAAATCTGAGCCTGGCCCTCTGTGCTCAGCTTCTGGCCCTTCCGGAGATACAGGAACTGATCTGTAAGCTGGAAGTGCGTGGCAGGGTAGGGCGAGGGCAATGTTTGCCATCTATGATGCGGCAGCCTCTGCCAAGACGTATGTGTGCCGGCTGAGGATGGCTCGAAAAGCTGGATAAAATACAAAAATGTCTGTGCAAAGCTTCTGAAGGCTACTGATGAGCCTGAGCATTGAGGGCCAACATGTGGAGACGGGGCGACTTCAGAGAGGCGATCTGGCATCTCCGAGTGGCTTTTCATGAGGTGCAGTGGATGAATCTTGGTGAGGGGTGTGAGGGGAAGTAACCAGCTTGTAGAAAGGCCAGCAGAGGCAGCATGGACCCAAGGGGACAAGACCCTAGGGAGATGGCAGTCCCCGAGAAGAGCTCTAGAGCTGCAGGCGGAATCTCAACGCATTTGCCCAATTTTTATGCTATGCAGGAAAGATACTAAGAAAGCCAATGGAAAACCATTAAAACCCAAGCGGAGCTTCTGCAGCCTCATTGCCATGGGGACTCATAACCCTGACGACTGGCCAAGGAGGAGTGGCTCTCAGGTGGGACCCCTGGACAGCTCAGTCCCAGGAGTGGGGAAGCCAGACGTAGAGCAGCCTCACGTTGGCACGAGTCCTCTGCCCCACTCAGGCCGCCAGCCAGAGCGAGAGCTGAAACTCTTCAGAAGGAGGGAAATTCATCCATAGCTGCTAGAATTTTTCACAGACAATGTCAAACATTCAGTCAAGAATTACAGTCATGCCAAGAGACAAACAAATGATAGAAACAAGCCTGAGATGACAGTGTTGGAGTTAATCAGACACAGACTTTCAAGATAGTTGTGGTGAAAGTGTTCAGGGAAATAGGTGTGATGAGGGAGATCTTTATTGTAAAACTGAAACATAGACAGAGAAACCAGTAGAAATTCTAGACTGAAGAGAACACAAGACTGGCATTTATGAATTGACCGATGGATGTTTTGGTTGTGGGTGTGTGGCGGACAGGGGATGGACAACGGGAATGGAGCAATGGGATGGCGTCTTTAAGGGGCCAAAAGAAATGACTGCAGAACTGGAACAGAGCTCCCCAAGAATGCCATTTGGAGGTGAAGGTGCTACAAAACATCTCCAGACCAGCAGACACAGAGTGGATTCCACACCAGAAGATGCACTTTGAAGTCACTATCACGGGAAGCTTTTAGGTAGGATGGCTGGAGGGGAAAAGTGCAGGAAAATGGAGAACCTGCAAGGATAAACAACAGGACAAACAACAGGAAACTGGCCCACATTTCCACTCGCAATGTTATAATATGTTGTATATTTACAGTTTCCCGTGGGCTCTACACTGTCCTAGAGATGAACAGTGCAGCTTGAGCGGGGTGAGGAGCTGAGGTGTGCTGGGGTCTCAGGGTTGCTCCAGAAGCGGCCCATGCACCCGTGCCCATCAGACTTGACCATCCCAGGAAGGCGCACTGTAGCCTCTGGGCTGACCTCTGAGACAGTCACGAAACCACAGACAACGAGTAATGAATGGGAGAGGGGAGATAAATAACAAAAATACCCCAAAGCAGTCAGGAAATAGTTTGTAAAAGGAACATAAAACATTTGTGACAAATAGAAAACATACAATCAGATCTCAGATATAAACCCAATTATCAATAATGAAATTAAATGTAAAGTATTAAATATTTCAATTTACAAATAAAGATTGTGATTCTGCACAAAAGTGGAAAACCTACATGCAAATTCTAAGAACTAGATCCTAAATATAAGGGCACAGGAAGTTTGGAAGCACAAAGATGGGAAAGATACAAACAAATGCACAGGACAATGTGAGATTCTATGCAGCTGCAACCAAGAAAGAGAAATCTTTATGTATTCATAGGAAAGGAGCTCCATGCTATATTAGGTTACAAAAAAACAGAGGGGGTAGAATATGATACAATTTGTATTTTAAAAATGTATACACACAAATACTTTATACACGTTCGTGTACCTGTATATAGAGAATAGATGATAGAGTCAATCTTCATTATTCATGAATTACTTGCTAAAATTTATTTGTAACCCCAAATCAATACTCACAATGTGTGCATGGTCATTCACGGACATGTGCAGAGTACTCCAAATTTAAGACTCGGACACGCGTTTCCAGCTGAGGTGGAACGAGGCTCTGCCTCCTTGTGTCAGCTCCCAGACTGTGAGCCTGTCCTTTCCTGTCTCCTTCATGCTGTTTCGCACTTTATGTTGTGATTTTGCTGGTGAAAGTGGCCTCAGGCCTAGCGCTGAAGGTCTGGGGTTCTGAGCACAAGGGGGCTCATGTGCTTTGTGGAGGAAATCCACGTCAAATAAGTCTTGCTCAGTCATGACTTAAGGTGCTGTTGGCGGTGAGTCCACTGTTAAATAAGATGTATGTCAAGTATTTATTAAATAAGTCGCTTTAAACAGAAACACACATCAAGCCAGCAATGTATTGAGGGTTGCTGAAAATCTGACCAAAGCTTGCAGGGACCCAACCCCGTGTTCCTCTGGGAGTGATGGTTCAGTGTTCCCAGATTTGCTAATTCAGTGTTTTTGGTGACTTTCTAGAACCTAGCAACTGTGACTAACGAGAATGCACCATGTGCGTGTGTGCACGTGTGTGTGCAGACAGAGAATAAGAAACAGAGAGACACAGAGACATGCACAGAGATAAAGGGGAGGGGGAGTGTAGCTGCTTCCTGAGAGGAGGATGGGGTGCTGGTAGGCAGGGCTGAGGGACACTCACTCTGCACGGCCACATTGCCGATCTTTCTGTTGTGTTCTGTGTCCGTGCGCTACCTAGTGACATGGTGGATTGTCTGGTGTTGTGCGGGGCATGCGATGAGGGAGTCATCCAGAAGAAAGGCTGGGGGAGACCGATGGGGGCCGTCCCGACAGATGAGGCTGCCCCAGAGGAAGATGAGGGTGGTGACCACCACTGATGTCCAGCCCAGGTGCTCAGGTGGCTCACACATAACCACAGCCCCAGGCCGTGTCCTCGTCCCAAGGGGCCAGAGGCTTTGGATACAAAGTCC
>NW_027718591.1:0-323 GCF_054177405.1 Leptonychotes weddellii | reverse complement strand
ACAAATGAAAGAAAGCATCACCTTACTCATGACAAGAGAATACATTCAAACTACACTGAAACAGGGGCACTTGGGTGACTCAGTGGTTTAAACATCTGCCTTCAGCTCAGGTCATGATCCCGGGGTCCTAGGATTGAGCCCCACATTGGGCTCCCTGTACAGTGGGAAGTCTGCTTCTCCCTCTCCCTCTGCCTGTCCCCACCCCCTGCTTGTGTGTGCTCTCTCTCTCTGTCTCAAATAAATAAATAAAATCTTTTTTTTAATTACACTGAAATACCATTTTTTACCCTTCAGGCTAGAAAAATATAATAGGTTTATAAAGG
>NW_027718590.1:0-323 GCF_054177405.1 Leptonychotes weddellii | reverse complement strand
TTAAATGGAAGGTATAAGAAGTTCTATCATATGCCTCCACTTGGAACTAACCATAGAGAGAATATAGCACGACCCACTCATATCTTAGAAACTCACACCCAGGATTCACTCTGATGTACTTTTTTTTTTTTTCTATTTTCTCCCTAAGCCTAACTTGAAGGTTCTTTGTCAAGACTGAGAAAAATGAGTGCTTGCTTCAGTAGCACATGTACTAAAATTGGGACGATACAGAGATTAGCGTGGCCCCTGTGCAAGGTGAGACACAAATTCATGAAGCATTCCATATTTAAAGAAAAAAAATTTGAAAAAAATGTAAGATTTTT
>NW_027718589.1:0-323 GCF_054177405.1 Leptonychotes weddellii | reverse complement strand
AAAAAAAAAAATAGAGGGTGCCTGGGTGGCTCAGTCATTAAGCGTCTGCCTTCGGCTCAGATCATGATCTCAGGGTCCTGGGATCAAGCCCCGCCTCGGGCTCTCTGCTCTGCAGGAAGCCTGCTTCTCCCTCTCCCCCTCCGCCTGCTTGTGTTCCCTCTTTCGCTGTGTCTCTCTCTGTCAAATAAATAAAATCTTTTTTTTTTTAAAGATTTTATTTATTTATTTGAGACAGAATGAGAGAGAGAGAGAGCACATGAGAGAGGGGAGGGTCAGAGGGAGAAGCAGGCTCCCTGCCGAGCAGGGAGCCCGATGCGGGACTC
>NW_027718588.1:0-323 GCF_054177405.1 Leptonychotes weddellii | reverse complement strand
TGTGAACATTAAAACAACACAACAAAAACATCCTGTCCAAGTGGCATCTGATTCTGTTGCACTTATCTGTCCGTCTTTCTTTTCTTTTTTTCTTTTCTTTCTTTTCTTTTCTTTTCTTTCTTTTCTTTCTTTCTTTCTTTCTTTCTTTCTTTCTTTCTTTCTTTCTTTCATTCTTTCTTTCAACTGAGAGAAAGAGAAAGGGAAGGAACAGAGGGAGAGGGACAAGAAGACTCCGCACTGAATGCAGAGCCTGACATGGGGCTGGATCCCACAACCCATGACCTGAGACGAAACCAAGAGTCGGACAGTCAACCGACAGAGCC
>NW_027718587.1:0-323 GCF_054177405.1 Leptonychotes weddellii | reverse complement strand
CTGCCAGTGCTTACCTCTGTTTGCATGAGAAAACTTGTATCTTGAAAGGAGTATGGTTTTTATTCAGAATATGCATTTGTTAAAATTTATTGAACTGAATGTGTGCATTCCTTTTGATGTAAAGTGTGCTTCACTAAAAGAAAGTAAAAGAAAAATATCTTGTTCAATACTGGGGAGAAAGGAATTTAATCAGAACAAAATAATTTGGTTTAGTCAGAATTTGATAATTTTGTAACGGAATTTTTTCTTCTGAGGACTTTCTGGTGGGGAAGGTAGTGACAAAATAGGACAGGAGCCCAAATATACTTCAAAAATCTCTATAA
>NW_027718586.1:0-323 GCF_054177405.1 Leptonychotes weddellii | reverse complement strand
ACAAATGAAAGAAAGCATCACCTTACTCATGACAAGAGAATACATTCAAACTACACTGAAACAGGGGCACTTGGGTGACTCAGTGGTTTAAACATCTGCCTTCAGCTCAGGTCATGATCCCGGAGTCCTAGGATTGAGCCCCACATTGGGCTCCCTGTACAGTGGGAAGTCTGCTTCTCCCTCTCCCTCTGCCTGTCCCCACCCCCTGCTTGTGTGTGCTCTCTCTCTCTGTCTCAAATAAATAAATAAAATCTTTTTTTTAATTACACTGA
This sequence comes from Leptonychotes weddellii, assembly GCF_054177405.1. Lineage (NCBI taxonomy): Eukaryota > Metazoa > Chordata > Mammalia > Carnivora > Phocidae > Leptonychotes > Leptonychotes weddellii. The sequence continues at coordinate 51 of NW_027718586.1, read as the reverse complement.
AATACCATTTTTTACCCTTCAGGCTAGAAAAATATAATAGGTTTATAAAGG
>NW_027718585.1:0-323 GCF_054177405.1 Leptonychotes weddellii | reverse complement strand
AGTAAGGTCACAGGATACAAAAAAAATCCGTCTACAGAAATCCGTTGCATTTTTTTTTTTAATTTTTTTTTTAAATTTTATTTATTTATTTATTTGAGAGAGAGAGAATGAGTGAGAGAGAACGTACATGAGAGAGAGAAGGGTCAGAGGGAGAAGCAGGCTCCCTGCCGAGCAGGGAGCCCGTTGCGGGACTCGATCCCGGGACTCCAGGATCATGACCTGAGCTGAAGGCAGTCACTTCACCAACTGAGCTACCCAGGCATCCCAATCTGTTGCATTTTCTATACACTAATGATGAAGTAGCAGAAAGAGAAATTAAGAAA
>NW_027718584.1:0-323 GCF_054177405.1 Leptonychotes weddellii | reverse complement strand
TTCCTACCATTTTCTGGGTAATGAGGATTATCAAAGGAATACATTCTTTATCTTTCATCAGAAGTTGGAAAAAGTACTTTATGATATTAACGGAGAAAGGCAATCTGATATTTAGGGCTGAGTGAGAGTAAGAAATTAATTCTCAGAGGTCTAAATTACATTTTGAAGGGATTGCTCTAGAAGGTTTTTAAGTATTTACTGTAAGTAAATCAGGGTAGAAGTGAGTAGTCTAGTTAAGGACTGTTACAATAATGTAGGTGGAACGTGAAGGTGTTGGGACCATGATGGTAATGGAGAATAGGATTGTAAGTGATCAGGTAGAA
>NW_027718583.1:0-323 GCF_054177405.1 Leptonychotes weddellii | reverse complement strand
TAACTTAGATTTAAAACCATATGTAGCTACTGGCCACCATATTGGATAGTGTGGGTTTAGAGGTTTGAATTGCTTCTGCTTATTTTTTTTTTAACTTTTATTTTTGCATTTTTACATTTATTGATTCTTTGTTTTTTGTTTTGAGAGAGGGAGCAGGGAGGTGGAGGGGTTGGGGGAGAGGAGGGAAAGAGGGAAATTTTTTTTTTTGACAGAGCACAAGCAGGAGGAGCAGCAGGCAGAAGGAGAGGGAGAAGCAGGCTCCCTACTGAGCAAGGAGCCCGATGTGGGGCTCCATCCCAGGACCCTGGGATCATGACCTGAGC
>NW_027718582.1:0-323 GCF_054177405.1 Leptonychotes weddellii | reverse complement strand
TTTCTTCATTTACTGCTCACAGCAACCTTCTCAGCTGGGAAGGAGGGCCCTGAGGAGATGATATGTTCAGTGAAGTTTTTTTCCTTTCATTTCCCAAATACTCTCCCTAAAATCCTGGTGAACCGGGTGACCAGAGACACATCACTTACCCGAAGTCTTACGGACATAAAGCCTCAGAGTGGTCTGACTCCGGTTGATGAGGCTCTTAGCTGCTTCAGTAATCGCCCTTGCCCCCCATCAATTTATGAAGAAATCAAAGCCACAGGAGGGGTGCAGTGAGGCACTGAAGGACTCTCTGAGCAGAGGAGGGGAGCGGCGGTGGG
>NW_027718581.1:0-5478 GCF_054177405.1 Leptonychotes weddellii | reverse complement strand
GAGACGATGGACTCTGAAAAACAAACTGAGGGTTCTAGAGGGGAGGGGGGTGGGAGGATGGGTTGGCCTGGTGATGGGTATTGAGGAGGGCACGTTCTGCATGGAGCACTGGGTGTTATGCACAAACAATGAATCGTGGAACACTTCATCTAGAACTAATGATGTAATGTATGGGGATTAACATAAGAATAAAAAAAAAAAGAAGATCATGTGACTCTTGATCTCAGGGTCATGATTTCGAGCTCCACGTTGGGTGTAGAGATTACTAAAAACGAATGAATGAATGAATGAATGGACAAACTTTAAAAAAAGATATGTAAAAAGGTGATAATCATAACCTCAATGCAAAGTTGACACCAGAAAGATTGACTATCCTCTGGGATATAGCAAATCACCTCGTGCCATGTTTCCTGGACTTCCTAACTTTTCTCATTACTAGTAATCCAGTTTTGTTCTCTGGAGGTAAGGAAGTAGACCCTGGGGGTGAGCCCAGCAAAGATTCTCTTCTTAGAAATCCTCCTTAATTCAGGACTTAGGAGTTGAAATTCAGAAGTCGGGTCTTTGTGCATATTCCCTAACTACTTGGCACACAAAGATTTGTCAAATGAAAGGCAGACTCTGACCAGTCAAGGCAATTGAGAAACCGTGTAAATCCTATGTAAAGTTCCACAGACTTACAGATCATGTTTTCCCACCTGACAACTATACAGAGCCTTTTGGCTGCTCCAGCTCCTGTCCCAACTTCCATCATTCAAAATCTGTGAAACTGACACCAACCCGTCAGGAAAACTCTTTTTAACAATCTGGAAAATCGTTGAGTTGAGGAAATGTGGAAGCTAGGTGGCGCTGGCTACCATGGACCATACAAGATAAACTTCCACAAGTCAGAACATGCCCTATGTCCAAAGGGCACAGCTGTGAAACCTTTCCAAGGAGTCTGGTTTGAGATGCAGGGAGCCTGATGTGAGACAAAGGAGAAAGACAGAAGGTCTATCGCATTGCTCTTAGACTGTGCAACACGACCACTCCTAAACAGGACCCCGTTCCTCCCGACGTCACAAAGAAACATACAAAGCACGATCTGTATGCATCTATCTTCTAAGTAGACTCCTGGTCATTTGCCTAATATTCTCTTTGCCTTTTTTGATTTTGCAATCACCACTGACGAGGAGTTCCACAGGAAAACCAGAAGCTCCAAAATAGCAATCAGAAGAGAACTTGCTTTCAGTCCCTTTTCCATGAACGCTTATTTTCCACCAACCACATAACCTGTGCGTTTGGAATATTTTCCCAACATCACTGGCTCTCAAGAGCTGAAGTGCCTGTCAGGAAATAAAACGGCTGTGGTGGAAAGACAAAATTATAACTGAGAACACAGGAATGTGGAACTGGCCTCCGAAGTCCTGCTGAAGGGACCAGAACAGAAGTGGGCTGCGTTGGTGAGGCGGCTTTAACAAAAGTAGAACTTTTATGAATTTCTAGTCACATCTGCTGGCCAAATCATCTTCCACAGAGTCACTTCGCCTAGGCACCGGAGATGTAACCAATCTGATAAAATCGTCTGCTTTGTGAATGCGTACAGAAAGTGTTTTATAGAAATATCGAATTACACTTAGATATACTGCTAATAAATTCCATTTACTGAAAATAATACAACTACACTGAAATGAAAAAGTCATCAAGAACATGCTTTCAGTTAATAATTCCAACTGTACTGAAAGATACAGGGCACAGTGTACATACGTCTGTAATCATGGAGGGTTTATTGCACAAGAAAAAGCAGAGCATGCTGTTGATACTTCTTTTTGACATATTGGCTGGTAAAATGTTGATAGTAATTAATCTCCAAGGGGAAACAGGCTTACAGGCTGGCAGAGGGGGTCATAAACTTTTTTTCATTTGTCTCAGAGCTTCTGGAATCTTTGTTCCAACACAAGTAGCTCTGGTCCAGGTTAGTATTTCTACTTTTGTTCGGTGCCTCCCCCTCTACTCTTGCTCCCTCCATAAAAAGAGACTGTTGAACAGAATTTCTTTTCCTGAAAAAGAACACCAGTCCTTTGAATCCCACTTCCATAATTTCCCCTCCCCCGCCTTACCACCGCACACTTTCATAAATTCTTGTTCCAACCTAGTGGGTGTGGTAGTCATGGAGAGCTTCGTGGAAGGAGAAAGGAGATGAGGATTTAAACTTTATTCCTGTAATAGAAATGTAATAGAGAAATATAATAGAAATCAGCCTCATCTAGAAAGAAATGGCCACAATAAACTCACAGAGGAGAAAATAAGCTCAAAAATGGTGGGCAACTCATTCATCTTGTTTATCACTCTATTTCTGGCACCTGGTGTAGTACTTGGCATACAGTAAGTGCTCCTTAGATAAGTTACTTTTCAGTGTCTGTTTCCATGTTCCAGAGATAGGAGGATCTCTGTCACCTTGGACTGGGATGATTTATCAGATAGTAAACCAATGGTATGCATGGTACTCCATGCAGAACTGCATTGGAAGCTATAGGATTGCAGATAATGATATATTAATCCACGTTCCCTAAGAGGTTACCTATAAGTGTATAACTACACATTCGAAATGAGACCTTATAGCGCATTGCCTATCAACCATCTGCCCCGAAATCTAGCTGTGTTTCCAACTCTAATCTAGTTAAGCTAGCCAAATGCCACACAAGAAACCACAAAGCCAATCTGTACTCTTGGATAACTGTGCGTAACACCCATTGCCTTTCTATGGGCAGGATTTGGCCCATAGAACTCATCTGTTGCCAGGGCTCAAAGGAAGTTAGGGATTAAATAAACCCAGTTCTGTGTTCCTAGAGTCATGTCCATGAGCCCATGAGGTCATAGTCAAAGTGGCATGCTAGGCAAGTTCAGGGAACTGTTAAGCTATCTTTTGAATTAGTTTTAGTGACTTCTTTGAAATGCATCTGATATTAAAGCAAGTTCTTTTATTGTGTTTCAAGGGTTTCTTCCTCCCCCTCCCCCCCCAGTTTCAATGTCACCAGTTTTATTCTAGGACAAAGGTTGTATCTATGTTTGCTTCCTTTTGGATCTCCTTTTTTGAAACCATATTATAGCTTTTTGTTTTTTTGTCTTCGTTTTTTTCCTTTTTGGGGTGAATGGATTCACAGCTAAGTTCTGGAGTGACCGGAGTTTCTCAGCCTTGATAGTATTGACATTTTGGGCCAGATCATTGTTTGTTTTTTTGTTTTTGTTTTTGTTTTTATGGGGGCTGTCCTGTGCATTGTAGCATGTTTAGTAGTGTCCCTGGCCTCTGCCCCTAGAGGTCACTGGAACACCCCTCCTTGCAAAAAAAAAAAAAAATGTCTTCAGATATTGCTAAATATCTAGAGGTGCCGGGGGTGGGGGCGGTGCTCCCTGTTGTAGATCCTCACAAACTATTCCTTGACCAAGAAAATGCCTTGGACTATCTACCAACTTCCCCATTAACTCTGTCCTCCTCATATATATTTGTCCTTAACAATTTAAGACAGATGTTGCCTACAGAGACTAGATACAGAACTTTGGAGAGTTCTCTGGGTGGAGGGTTATATGAGTGAGCTTGCCACAGATTTGTGTGGGTGACTGAACTTTTAGGGGCATCTTCCTGACCAGAATTCCATTCTGCTGCCTCTACTTGCTCTTGAGGTTGCTTCTTATTGCATTGACAAGGCAGAAATAAACTATTGTAAATGGATTTTTAAAAAGATTTTATTTATTTATATTTTAGAGAGAGAGAGCGAGTGAGCAGTGGGAGGGAAGAGGGAGAGAGAATTTGAAGCAGACTCCTTGCTGAGCATGAGCCCGACGTGAGACTTGATCTCACAACCCTAAGATCATAACCTGAGCTGAAACCAAGAGTTGGACAGTTAACAGATGGAGCCACCCAGGAGCCCCTGTAAATGGATTTTTTTTCTCTATTATTTATTGCTGTGAATAGGGAGTGGCAAAATGCTAAGAAAAGATGGAGAACAGGAGGCCAAGGCAGATGCCAATTGTTGGAGATATAAGTGCCACTGGCAAAGTAGGAATAAAGCCATATCAGCTGTCCTTTGAGTCATGTAAAAATTTCAGAAATAAACATTTATGAGTTTCATAGGTGATTTCTGAGGATTTTTCTTTGCCTGCCCAAAAGGTGATCTTGTTCCCTTTTTAGAGGCACCACAGAATGTCCTTCTCTCACTTTAAAAACAAAACTTTAGGTAAGAGAGGAGAGAGGTCATTTTTTTTTTTTTTTTTGTCTGTTGCTTTGGTTTTGTCTTGTTTTTGTTTTTGCATCTTTTTTGACCAAAGTGAATGGAAGTGACTTAGAAAGATGGGAGTGGGTAGGGTGGAGTGGTTGTAGGTCTTTTAGGTCTATGCTGGTCTATGTCCTTGCAGTCCCTCACTATGAGCCTGGAGTACTGAGGGTGTGGAGATGGGCAAGGGAAGAAAACCCAATGAGGAAATGGTCAGATGGGGGTTGGGACAGAGCTAGCACTGGTTGAGCACTGTCAGTTGATATTATCTCGTATATTGCTGACAAGAAACCTATGTTAATTTCCTATTTATAGACGAGTAATCTGAGGGGAGAGAGGTTGAATGGGTCCAGGGCAAGAAAACCAGGATGCAGCAGAGTTGACATTCAGATCACCCAATGTGGGACTCCAACATCCATTCTTTTCCATTATGCCCTGATGCTCCTGGACAAGATGAAGTGTCCATCATTTCTGCCTCTTGTGATGAGGAGAATGTTGTAGGTAGGCATCCTCCTCGATGAGATATGAACTGTCAGCCAGTGCGTTATGACTACATGCTATGTAACTGCCAAGAAATTTGTATATATTGATTACAATCTGGCTACAGAGCGTAATATTTGACTGCCAAAGATTAATTAAAATATCTGTCTTCCTACTTCAAAAAAAAAAAATAATTAAGAATATTCACAGGCTTCTTCCTAAGACTCCTTTTAATCATTGACTCAATATTTGGGTGGTCTTTCCATTGGCCACTTTTGTTGTTTTATACAATCTCTTGGTCTCAATCTGGAATAAGTGGAGGAAACTTCTAAATTAGAACATTTGCTACAACAGTTGTCCTTTTATGTTCTGATTTTAATAAAGAGATGCTATTATTCTGGAGAAACCTTTCATAAACTGAAAAAAAAAAAAATGTCTGTCTTCAACACATAATGCCTAGCAAAGAAAATGCTGATTAAAGTATGTAGTTACATGAAATCTTTCCAGATATGTTATTTTCTATTAAAAGAGACCATTTAAGGTTGAAAGACCTCAATGTAAGACAGGAGTCCATCAAAATCCTAAAGGAGAACACAGGCAGCAACCTCTTTGACCTCAGCCGAAGCAACTTCTTTCTAGAAACATCGCCAAAGGCAAGGGAAGCAAGGGCAAAAATGAACTATTGGGACTTCATCAAGATAAAAAGCTTTTGCAAAGCAAAGGAAACAATCAACAAAACCAAAAGACAACC
>NW_027718580.1:0-323 GCF_054177405.1 Leptonychotes weddellii | reverse complement strand
ACGCTCATGCTTTCAAAGTGGAATACCTAGCCTAATGTGCATAGAAGCATGAATGGCAAAGTTGAAGATCAATATTATAACTATTTTTTCTATTTATTTGAAGCACAGTAAAAAAAAAATTGGTACACTTTGGAAATTCAGTGGCACAAGGTACACTGCCATAACTTGAGGGACATTATACAGTTAAAAAAAAAAAAAAGGAAATAAAAAGGAAAAAAATTCCCCTGTTTGAAACACTGCATTACATAATTTTACCTGCCCAAACAGACCATTTACAAATATTAGGTCAATAAACTGCTAACATCCATAAAAAGGTAGCTTTC
>NW_027718579.1:0-323 GCF_054177405.1 Leptonychotes weddellii | reverse complement strand
ACCCATTTCTTTAATCCCGTAACTACCTGATAAGGTAGACACATAGAAGTGTCTAATAATTGTTTGATTTTGTTATTATTATATATTAATGTTATTTTAATATTATTAAGATGATAGCATCAAAGGGCGCCTGGGTGGCTCAGTTGGTTAAGCGACTGCTTTCAGCTCAGGTCATGATCCTGGAGTCCCTGGATCGAGTCCCGCATCGGGCTCCCTGCTCGGCAGGGAGCCTGCTTCTCCCTCTGACCCTCCCCCCTCTCGTGTGCTCTATCTCTCTCATTCTCTCTGTCTCAAATAAATAAATAAAATCTTTAAAAAAAAAA
>NW_027718578.1:0-323 GCF_054177405.1 Leptonychotes weddellii | reverse complement strand
CTTTAGGCTGCTAGATTTGTAGTAATACGTTCTAGCAGCAAAAGAAAACTAATACGATCTCCCAACTATTCTCCTTGTCTTTACACTCCTCTGCCTTTAAGTCCATTTTCCCCATCAGTTCACACACACACACACACACACACACACACACACACACAATCTTAATGTGCCACAGTTCTGCTCAGAACTTCAAATATTTTTGTTGTCTATATTATTTATTCTCAGCCCCAGTCAAGGCCATCTGCAGTGTGGTGGCAACTCTTTCTTCTATTTTTCATTCTGCCAAGGATACATATTAGAACCAGTTAAAGAAAAAGACATAG
>NW_027718577.1:0-323 GCF_054177405.1 Leptonychotes weddellii | reverse complement strand
AGTATATTATCACTATCTTGGAAGTTCCTTATATGCCTCTCTTCTATAGCATTCACCTCCTCCCCTCACCAGTTAGAGGAAAGCACTATTTGAAATCATTTTCATTTCCTTGCATTTTCTTCCATGGTTTTACAACATATGGATGTAACTGTACATATATTGTTTAGTTTTAGATTTGGTAATCTTTTTTTTTTTTTTTTAAAGATTTTATTTATTTATTTGAGACAGAGAGAATGAGAGAGAGAGAGCACATGAGAGGGGGGAGGGTCAGAGGGAGAAGCAGGCTCCCTGCCGAGCAGGGAGCCCGATGCGGGACTCGATCC
>NW_027718576.1:0-323 GCF_054177405.1 Leptonychotes weddellii | reverse complement strand
CCATGTTCATCAGGGATATTGGTCTGTAATTCTCCTTTTTGATGGGGTCTTTGTCTGGTTTTGGGATCAAGGTAATGCTGGCCTCATAAAAAGAGTTTGTAAGTTTTCTTTCTATTTCAATTTTTTGAAACAGCTTCAGAAGAATAGGTATTAATTCTTCTTGAAATGTTTGGTAGAATTCCCCTGGGAAGCCATCTGGCCCTGGGTTCTTTTTTGGGAGATGTTTGATGACTGCTTCAATTTCCTTGCTGGTTATGGGTCTGTTCAGGTTTTCTATTTCTTCCTGGTTCAGTTTTGGTAGTTTATATGTCTCTAGGAATGCA
>NW_027718575.1:0-323 GCF_054177405.1 Leptonychotes weddellii | reverse complement strand
CTAAACATTTTCACAATCTATTTCTTTTATTTTTTTTTAAGTAATTTAATTTACTGGGATGGTAGTAATAGCCCATTCCACTTTGCACTATGGGGAAGAAAGGATATTTTTATCTACTTAAAAGCTAATAAAGACTCCCACTGTTGAAAAATATTCAAACCTCCCAATTATTTCCATCAAGTGATAAATTTTTTTTTTTTAAAGATTTTATTTATTTATTTGAGAGAGAGAGAATGAGAGAGAGCGAGTACATGAGAGGGGGGAAGGTCAGAGGGAGAAGCAGACTCCCTGCCGAGCAGGGAGCCCGATGCGGGACTCGATCC
>NW_027718574.1:0-323 GCF_054177405.1 Leptonychotes weddellii | reverse complement strand
TTAATGGACAAGGATAGGAAAAATGGGGAAGGGTGGGAGAGTGGGTTCGAAGGACTACTGTTTTTCATGTCTTTTTCCTAGAACCATTTGACTTTGCAGATTATTTGTATGTGTACATTTCATAAAAATTTGAAAATTTCAATCTTGCTGCAGGAAAGTATTATAGTATGCTATTACCATTTATGTAAGAAAAAGTAGTATATATGTAAATGGACTTTTTTTTAAATTGTATTATGTTATGTTAGTCACCATACAATAATACATCATTAGTTTTTGATGTGGTGATCCACGATCCATTGTTTTTGTATAACACCCAATGCTCC
>NW_027718573.1:0-323 GCF_054177405.1 Leptonychotes weddellii | reverse complement strand
AGAAATGTTTTAAATTCCTTTTTTTTAAATTGTTGTCCTACTTCTAAGAGCTTTTGAAATTACTGTTCTTCTTTTATTGCTGAAACAATTTCAATTTTGGTAGTTACTTTAAAAATACATATTCAGGGTGCCTGGGTGGCTCAGTTGGTTAAGCGACTGCCTTCAGCTCAGGTCATGATCCCAGGGTCCTGGGATCGAGTCCCGCATCGGGCTCCCTGCTCTGCGGGGAGCCTGCTTCTCCCTCTCCCACTCCCCCTGCTTGTGTTCCCTCTCTCGCTGTGTCTCTCTCTGTCAAATAAATAAATAAAATCTTTAAAAAAATA
>NW_027718572.1:0-323 GCF_054177405.1 Leptonychotes weddellii | reverse complement strand
ATAAACTCCGTGAAGGGCTTGGCCAACGTGGCAGAGCAGGCCATCTGCCACTGACCACTTCTCCCGTAGCTGAGGACCTAGAGTGGGGAGCCCCAGATGTAGGTGACAAAGCATATAGGGAGTGTCCAGTCTAGATGTGCTGGGAGCCCCTTTCCCATCAGGGATCCAGGAGTGCTTTTAAAACTCAAAGGGGGTGGGGCTTTCCCCCAGGATTGGAGCAGCAGGTGAATCATAGGCGAGGGAACCAGGAAAATGTGGCTCACCTTTAGCAGGTGTTGGGCGGTATAGAAGCCAGCTGGGCCACTGCCCACCACACAGATCTG
>NW_027718571.1:0-323 GCF_054177405.1 Leptonychotes weddellii | reverse complement strand
CCCTAGTTGTTTGATTTCATTATCCAGAAAAGTTCCCTATATTGTGATGGGTTGAGATGTCTGTTGAGTCACTTTCAGTCTTTTGTTGTTGTTGTTAGAGAGGAGAGGAAGAAGGGCTGAGGAGAGCGGGAATCCCAAGCAGGCTCCACGCCCAGCACAGAGCTTGATGCCGGGCCGATCTCACAACCGTGAGATCATGGCTTGAGCCAAAATCAAGAGTTGGATGCTTAACTGGCTGATCCACCCAGGTGCTCCTCAGTCATTTTTAATCTATGGATTTTTCCTCCATCTCTCTCTCTCTCTCTTTGGTGCAATTTATTTGT
>NW_027718570.1:0-5480 GCF_054177405.1 Leptonychotes weddellii | reverse complement strand
AAGAATAATGCTAATTCAATCTTATTCATTTTATGCATTTTATGGAAAATTATTGATCTTCTGTTTTGGGCTGTAAACTTGTAGATTTTAGTGGTTGTGCCCTTAAAGGATTTATATCAGCTATAATTGGCCACTAATCTATTAAACTTTTCTTTAAAAAGCAAGCAGAAAGTAATATGAAATAGATAATTATTTATACAGGTGATCCCCTTCAGGGAAGGACTTGCACAGAGGTGACAGACAGCTGACAGACCCCAGATTTCATATCCTTCAGGGTCTGCCTCAGCTCCAGAGAGCCATCTTACCTGACATCACACCATTTCTTGGGCAGCCTTTATCTGGTGACTGAGCAAGGTTGGAACAAATAAGCCATTTTAGGGACACTTTCATAAGGAACACTTACTCCAGAGCTCACTGCCATATTGGCCAAGTTATCAAAGTTTGATTTCTTCCTCTGTCCAATCTTACTTCCTCTCTCTTCCTTTCATAAATGTTGATCCCTAATAAGTATTTTTCACCTCAAACTCTGTCTCAGTTTCTGCTTCCAGGGAATCCAACCTGCATTAATTTGTAGTAGGTGTGGTTTGAGAAAGTAGGTGATAAGATGGGGTTTGAAGCTGGACTACTATCTAGATGGCAGTGCAGATCCCATCATTGGTCATATGTCGAGCACACACAGCTCCTGGAACAAGATGATGGTCAAGTTCCTAAACTTTCACCTGTGTTGAACTGGGAAGTTATACTGGTGGAAGAGAGTGCATTAGCAGGTGTGATATATCATGCATTTGAAACTTACAGGAGAAATAATAATGGTAGGCATAGTAGTATTGGATTGCTATTGTTAAATGCCACTGATAACCAAAGAAAGATAATGAGTAGTTGAGGCTGTATAATAGGCAATTAAAATCCAAGTGTAAAAGCCAGAGGACCTCTTGGTTGCATACAGAGAAGCTCTTATAAAGTCTAGGGGGAAGATAGGGAAGGTCAGGGTCTAAGCCTAGGAATTAATATTCAGAGGACTGAATTCAGAGATGACTAAATGCCCAACCAAAGTAAGTCTATCCTGCCAAGTACTTTTGTTGGGAAAATCCAAGATTCTGATGGAATGAGGACATCTACATGGATGTCTCTCAAGATTTTGACTTCCCATATACCTCTGAACCTTTGAACCTGCAGACATGGTCCATTCATCTCTATTAAGAGTTAGTACCTCCCCCCCACCTCCTGTCTCACACTGGAAGGCTTTATATAGACCTCTCACCCATGTAGTATCATGTTTCTGTCCCAGGATCCATATCGCCTTCCCTACTGCCAAAGGTCTATAACTAGATTGTACACAGGCTGTGAACTGACAATAATATCTAGAGACCTGTAATATAGCTGAGGATGTTCTGAGTCTGATAAGGCAGGAAAGGGACAGTGCACCAAAGGAGCTACAAGAACCAGCAGACTTTTGCTGGAAGGAGTCAGGAGAATAAGTGTGGGCCTGGACTCTAAGGTTGCTTGATCAAGGAGGCCTGAAATAAAATTTGCATATTGAAGAGTTTATTGACTTGGAAATCCTCTCTTGAATTACTGGATTTAACATTTTGGCAAGGATCCCAGGGAATGGTATGAACTTACTACTAGGATGACCCCTGAAAACATGAAAGAAAACAAGGGCTCACATACACAAAGTTGAATTGACAGAATTTCCATGGCAGAGGATGAAAGGAAGGGAATAAAAAGCTTAGATCTCTGATTGATTTCACAGATCTAAGCTTTTTATTCCCTTCCCTATTAGGAACTTATCAAACTCAATACTCAAAAAAACAAAAAATCCAGTCAAGAAATGGGCAGAAGACATGAACAGACATTTCTCCAAAGAAGACATACGCATGGCCAACAGACACATGAAAAAATTCTCAACATCACTTGGCATCAGGGAAATACAATTCAAAACCACAATGAGACACCACCTCACACCTTTCAGAATGGCTAAAATTAACAACTCAGTTAAAGGAGAGATGTTGGCGAGGATGTGGAGAAAGGGGAATCCTCTTCCATTGTTGGTGGGCATGCAAACTGGTGCAGCCCCACAGTATGTAGGTTCCTCAAAAAGTTAAAAGTAGAGGCATCCTATGAGCCAGTTATTGCATTGCTAGGTGTTTATCCTAAGGATAAAAACATAGTGCTTCAAAGGGGCACATGCACCCCAATGTTCATAGCAGCAATGTCCATGATAGCTAAAATATGGAAAGAGGCCCTCAACAAATGAATGAATAAAGAAGATGTGAGGTGTGTGTGTGTGTGTATGTGTAATGGAATATTATTCAGCCATCAAAAAGAATGAAATTCTGGCATTTGCAATGATGTGGATGCACTAGAAGTTACTATGCTAAGTCAGTCAGAGAAAGACAAATACCATATGATTTCATTCATGTGGAATTTAAGAAACAGATGAACATAGGGGAAGGGAAGGAAATATAAATAATATGAAAACAGAGGGAGGCAAATCATAAGAGACGCTGAACTCTAGGTATGAACCTGAGGGTTGCTGGAGGGGAGATGGGTGGGGGGATGGGGTAACTGGGTGGTGAACATTAAGGAGGGCACTTGAAGTAATGAGCACTGGGTGTTGTAAGCAACTGATGGATCACTGAATTCTACCTCTAAAACTGGTAATACAGTATAAGTTAATTAAATTGAATTTAAATAAAAAATTTAAAAAAAGAGCTTGTAGGTGTGGGGATGCTGGAATAAATAACTGACTAAGGTACTATTCAGTTTGTGGCCATAGAAAAATCAAGAAAAGATAACTAGTAGGCTGTGGGTATCTTACTTCAATAAAAAGTCATTATCCTAAATGCATATCACTTAGTGAAAGAAGCCTTTCTGAAAAGGCTGCATACTGTGTGATTCTAACTATATGACATTTTTGAAAAGACACAACTATGGAGACAATAAAAGGATCAGTGATTGCCAAGGGTTGGCAGAGAGGGAGAGATGAATAGGCAGAGCACAGAAGCTTTTTTAGGGCAGTGAAACTCTTCTTAATGATATTATAATGGTGGATACATATCATTATACATTTGTCAAAATCTATGCATAGAATGTAAAACACTAACAGTGAACCCTTATATAAGCTGTGGACTTTGAGTGATAATGATGTGTCAGTGTAGGTTCATCCTTTGTGACAAATATACCATTCTGGTGGAGGATGGTGATAGTGGGAAGGCCGCACATATGTGGGGGCAGGGGACATGGGGAACTCTCAGTACTTTCTGCTTGGTTTTGCTGTGAACCTAAAACTGCTTTTAAAAATATAGTCTTCATAAAAAAAGTCATGATCCCTTGTCCAGTTTCTGGATCCGATCTAGTTTTCAGTTCTGGAAGCCATTATTGAAGTGGTGGGCAAATTCCTAGGAGAAAGAGTATCTAGGTTCTTTACATGGTAATGGTTCTTCTAGCCCTTCTCCATAGGGTCCTACAGTCGTTTACTTAAATAACTTTTCATTAGGGAAAAGGGAATGCCCAGGCATTTTGAGATCTGTTGGATGCAGGGTCTGAGTTGACATTAATATCCAGGGACTCAACGCTTCATCATGGTCCCCTTGTTAGAGTTGTGGCATAGAATGACTAGGTAATAAATGGAGTGCTGGCCAACATTGAGCTTGCAGGAGGTCTGCTGGGTCCATGAACCCACCTGATGGCTATTTCCCTGGTCCCAGAATATTAAGTGACTTTGGCATACTTGGCAATTGGTGCAGCCTCCACATTGGGTCTTAGTCATGTGGGGTAAAAACTATCACAGCAAGGTAAACAAAGTGGAAAGTTTTTGAAATTACCCCCACACGGCCTACACAGCCAAGATAGTAAAGTAAAAAACAGTATGACATCCTGGAGAAGGAAAATAGTGAAGATTAATGGTACCTTTTAGGATACAGAGGTTATAGTCTCAAGGTATCTATTTAATTGTCAGTCTATGCTTGCAGAAGCCAATGTCCCCAGGGTGATAAGTGTAGACTATTGCCAAGTTGAAGCTAATAGTAGCCCCAGTCACAGGCACTGTACTAGATGTAGTATCTTTTTGGAGTAGGTTAATAGGCCTCAAGTATGTTGTAATTATTTTGGAAAATATGTTATTTTCTATCCCAAAGCATAAATGAGGATCAGAAATTCACATAGAATAGACAGTTTTGCTTGAGGAGGACTTACATTAACTGTCTTACTCATTGTCATAATATGGAATAAAGAGATCTGAAGTACCTGAGCATACTGTAGAACATCATATTAATTTATTAAGTTCACGATGATGATATTAGGTTGATTGGACCTGATGAGCAAGAGGTGGCAGAGGTCCTGGTAAGAGACATATACTCCAGAAGATATGAGATGAAACCTGTGAAGATTTATGCTTTTTTTTTACAGCTATAAAATTTTTTAGGCATCCAGGAATGAGGAACATTCTTCTCCATCACCTCCAAAGTAAAAGACCAGTCATTGTGTGTTGCAGTCTCCTACCCCAAGAGATGTGTGTATTTTTTTTCTAAAACTAAATAGCATGTATTGTGTCTTTTGCATGGTCATCTGGATTTAATCTGAGATCATAGCCTAATTTTTATGCATAAGCCAGTTTTTGTGCACTGAACAGGGTACTGCTACCTCAGTCATTATTTTTTGGTTTGCCATTCCCCTCACCCCCTCGGCCCCTGTTCACCCCCACCTCCACCACCAGTGCCAGCCTGGCTGCTTCTCCTGTAGGGTTCCTACGGTTCTGTTTGCATCAGTCTTTTTTTTTTTTTAATTTTTTTATTGTGTTATGTTAGTCACCATACAGTACATCATTAGTTTTTGATGTAGTGTTCCATGATTCATTGTGTATAACACCCAGTGCTCCATGTAATACGTGCCCTTTTTAATACCCATCACCAGGCTAACCCATCCCTCCCCTCCCCTCTGGAACCCTCAGGTTGTTTCTAGTAGTCCATAGTCTCTGATGGTTCTTGTATTCCTCTGATCCCCCCCTTCATTTTTCCCTTCCTTCTCTTATGTCCTCCATACTATTCCTTATGTTCCACAAATAAGTGAAACCATATGATAACCGTCTTTCTCTGCTTGACTTATTTCACTTAGCGTAATCTCCTCCAGTTCCATCCATGTGGATGCAAAAGTTGGATATTCATCCTTTTTGATGGCTGAGTAATATTCCATTGTGTATATGGACCACATTTTCTTTATCCATTCATCTGTTGAAGGGCATCTTGGCTCCTTCCACAGTTTGGCTATTGTGGACATTGCTGCTATGAACATTGGGGTGCATATGGCCCTTCTTTTCACTACATCTGTATCTTTGGGGTAAGTACCCAGTAGTGCAATTGCTGGGTCATAGGGTAGCTCTATTTTTAACTTTTTGAGGAACTTCCACACTGTTTTCCAAAGTGGCTGTACCAACTTGCATTCCCACCAACAGTGTAAGAGGGTTCCCCTTTCTCCACAAC
>NW_027718569.1:0-323 GCF_054177405.1 Leptonychotes weddellii | reverse complement strand
CATTCCCCAGCTGCTAGGAGTGTTGTCTGCTCATGGCTCACAGCTGGGTCCACTCTGGGCGCGGTCCTCAGCGGGAGAGAGCCACCTCTCCCCTGGGGAGCCCACCTGCTGACATTGTGGTACAAAGATTTGCTGTTTTGGGTCGGTTGAGGACAGTTCCGGAGGTCGGCCATCTCTGATCACTGTGGACCCAGCTTATCCCTCTGCAGCAATGCTCCCAGCTTCTCCCTCTGCAGCGATGCTCCCAGCTTCTCCCTCTGCAGTGATGCTCCCAGCTTCTCCCTCTGCAGCGATGCTCCCAGCTTCTCCCTCTGCAGCGATGC
>NW_027718568.1:0-323 GCF_054177405.1 Leptonychotes weddellii | reverse complement strand
CTGTCACACTGCTTTGTGGTCTGACTTTATATTTTAAAAGGCTTATCTAAATACAAAAATGTTTTTTGTGTCTTTTGAAAACTATGGAGCATTTTGTGAAAAAGTAAGAGTAATCAGGACTCATAAAAAAAATACAAGTGTAAAACTTCTTTAGCTAATTAGTCATTGCATTGCACTCTCATTAAAGAGAACAGATTTACAATCTTAAAAGTTAGTTATAAAATATGGGGAGATAAAGATGTTGACGTGTAAGAGGTTTTTAGGGTGCAGGGGGACTCAAAATGTAGTTTTTGAAATATTAACCAGAAATTAGATCTGTTCTG
>NW_027718567.1:0-323 GCF_054177405.1 Leptonychotes weddellii | reverse complement strand
GATTCTTTTTTAACCCTTTTATCTCTGTGGTAAGGGTCTCACTGATGTCTTTTATTCTTTTCTCAAACGCACTGAGTAACCTTATTATTGTTGCTTTAAATTCTCCATCAGGCATGTTACTTATAGCTGTTTCACTTAGATCTCTGAACTTGCCCTTATTTTGTTCTTTAATTTGGGATGAACTCCTTCATCTTGGCACTTTGTCTAAGTCTCTGCCTTCTTCTCTGTGTTAGAAAAGCCAATATGTCTCCTGCTCCTGAAAGTAATGGTCGTATGAAGAGGAGGTCATGTAGTGTCTGGGGTCTGGTGCTTCAGGGAGTGTC
>NW_027718566.1:0-323 GCF_054177405.1 Leptonychotes weddellii | reverse complement strand
CACACACACACACACACAAAACTCCTACAAATCCATAAGGCAAATAACCCAGCAGAAAAAACAAATCATAGGGAGGAAATGCCAATAGTCAATAAACATATAACAAGTGGCTTAATCTCATTAATAATAAGAGAAATAAAAAGACACCACTTTGCATGCATTCAAGTCACACACATTTTAATGTCTGATAAATACTGGTGAGGATGCAGAGACATGCAAACCCTCATACATTGCTGGTCGGAATGTAAACTGGTGCCTCCAGTGGGGAGAGCAATGTGGCCCTACCTGTTAAACCATAAAATGTGCATGTTCTGTGGCCCAGC
>NW_027718565.1:0-323 GCF_054177405.1 Leptonychotes weddellii | reverse complement strand
TCCCTATCCTTGTCCTCTCTGCATGTCCTAAGCACCAGAATCATCTGCAGTCTTTATAGCCCTTGGTGATTTCTTAGAGAAGCCATAGTGTACCTTTTCCTTAATTTATTTTCACCTTTCTGTATCATATGTTTTCAATGTGTCTCTTTTAGCTCATAGCTGATTTGAAAAATTTGATAAAAAAAGTATCCTACTTTGAACTATCAAACTTACCCATTCATACTTATTATGATTATTAATGCATCTGATTTTATTTGTTCTACCTCCTGTGTGTCTTTATTTTACCATTCCCTTTTTCTGGCTGCTTTTTATTTCTCCTTCCT
>NW_027718564.1:0-323 GCF_054177405.1 Leptonychotes weddellii | reverse complement strand
CAGAGCCTCTGAGAGTACTTGGTTCTACCTCAGGGCTGAAGCTCCCAATGACTGCCTGGCAAGTGTTAGCTGGGCAATATCAAGACTCCCATGTGTGTCCAGGAACTCCAGCCTCCTCAGAAAGAGAAAGTCACTTGGGGGCTTTTACTATACAAACTATAGATCTCAGAGTCTTTTTTTGAGGGGGGGTGGATCTTGGCGTCAGACTGGACCTTGAGAATATTTTTCTCACTTAAAGTTGAAGAAGCCATTAAAATTAACAAACAGGAAACAACAGATGTTGGCAGGGATGTGGAGAAAGGGGAACCCTCCTACACTGTTGG
>NW_027718563.1:0-323 GCF_054177405.1 Leptonychotes weddellii | reverse complement strand
AATTATAATAGATATTGGAAGAGATCAAAGCCTCACCCTTCCCTAAAACCTTCCCAATTCACTTAGTTAAAGGCTACGGGGCTGTTGAAGAACTAAGAGCTTCTTTTTAAAAAGTTGAAAAAGCGGGCGCCTGGGTGGCTCAGTTGGTTAAGCGACTGCCTTCAGCTCAGGTCATGATCCCAGGGTCCTGGGATTGAGTCCCACATCGGGCTCCCTGCTCTGCGGGGAGCCTGCTTCTCCCTCTCCCACTCCCCCTGCTTGTGTTCCCTCTCTCGCTGTGTCTCTCTCTGTCAAATAAATAAATAAAATCTTTAAAAAAAAAA
>NW_027718562.1:0-323 GCF_054177405.1 Leptonychotes weddellii | reverse complement strand
AATCATTACACGACTTACAGAGTCATTAAAAGTAAACTCTTTGTTTTCTAATTTCTTAAATTTCAAAATAAGTTAAAAGCATAGGTTAAAACACACACTTCGCAATCTAATTTTTCTCGGTATAAGAGTATTATGTTTGTAGTGTTTTCATTTACTTCTTTTCACGTTGAACCTGATGGACAGAGTGACTTCAAAATATCAAGATCCTGCTTTCAGTTCTTCTGGGTACCTACCTAGAAGTGAAATTATTGGATCGTATGGTAATTCTCTTTTAATTTTTAAAGGAACTGCTATACTGTTTTCCACAGTGGCGGTACCATTTT
>NW_027718561.1:0-323 GCF_054177405.1 Leptonychotes weddellii | reverse complement strand
TATTTTCTAGCTCCTTTCTGTATATGTACTAGCAGATTCATCACTGAACCCCAGATTTTCTTGGCTCTTCCTGTAATGATGGCTTGGTTATATGTCCTTGGAGTGCATTGGATCATTATTCATTTACCTGCTCTGTCCACTGTGTCATTGTATGTGTACCCTCTGCTGTGAGTTTTCTTGAGGTGAAGTGAGACTAGACGTGAATGCGGGCTTGGTTAGTCACATGGGACCTAAGGTCTGTGGAGAATTCATCTGCCACCTCCACAATGGAGTGAGGGTTTGGGTGGGCCACCAAGAATAGATGGGCTGTACTCCTTCCTTCA
>NW_027718560.1:0-323 GCF_054177405.1 Leptonychotes weddellii | reverse complement strand
TAAAAATTATCTTTTTCTTCTAAGTTTCCATATTTATCACCATGAAGTTGTGTAGAAATACACCAAGGTGTATTTCTACATCTCCATTCTATTTCTAACCGCTTTTTATTCCTATTTTCTGTTTGTGAGGGTTTTTTTTCCCTTTTTCTTGATCACTCTACTCAAGTTTTGTCTATTTCTGTAAGTTGTTTCCAAAAAAACAGCTTTTGGTTTTATTCATCTTCCCCAAATACTATTTTATTTTATTATGTTAGTCACCATACATTCCATGATTCATTGTTTGCGTATAACACCCAGTGCTCCATGCAATACGTGCCCTCCTT
>NW_027718559.1:0-5480 GCF_054177405.1 Leptonychotes weddellii | reverse complement strand
GTGCAGTTGAAGGGTCAACTATAGATATAAAAATCCTATATAAAGGGGCGCCTGGGTGGCTCAGTCGTTGGGTGTCCGCCTTTGGCTCAGGTCACGATCCCAGGGTCCTGGGATTGAGCCCTGCACTGGGCTCCTTGCTCCACGGGAAGCCTGCTTCTCCCTCTCCCACTCCCCCTGCTTGTGTTCCCTCTCTCGCTGTCTCTCTGTCAAAAAATAAATAAAAATCTTAAAAAAAAATCCTATATAAAATATTAGCTAATTCAAAATAACTGTATACTAAAATAAAAAATCCCAGGGGCGCCTGGGTGGCTCAGTTGGTTAAGCAACTGCCTTCGGCTCAGGTCATGATCTTGGAGTCCCGGGATCGAGTCCCGCATCGGACTCCCTGCTCAGCAGGGAGTCTGCTTCTCCCTCTGATCCTCCCCCTCTCATGCTCTCTGTCTCCCATTCTCTCTCAGATAAATAAAAAAAAAAAAAAAAAAAAAAAATCCTGGACACATCAAAACCACTAATAATCCAATTAAAAAAGACATGAATAGACACTTTTCCAATGATACACAGGTGGCCAACAGATACATGAAAAGATGCTCTACATCACTGATCATCAGGGTAATATAAGTCAAAACCACAATGAGATATCACTTCACACCTCCCAGAATGGCTAAAATCAAAAAGACTAGAAATAACAAGTGTTGGCAAGGATGTGGAGAAAGAAGAACCCTCGTGCAGTTGGTGGGAATGCAAATTGGTGCAGCCACTGTGGAAAATAGTATGGAGGTTCCTCAAAAAAACAAAAAAGAGAACTATCCTAAGATGTAGTAATCCCGCTACTGAGTATTTACCCAAAGAAAATGAAATCACTAATTTGAAAAGATATATGCACCCCTGTTTACTGCACCATTTATTTACAGTAACAAAATTATGGAAGCGTGCGTGCATCACACACACACACACACACACACACACACACACACACACAGGAATATTACTCAGCCATAAAAAAGGAGTAAGACTGTGCCATTTGCAACAACATGGATGGATCTAGAGGGTATAATGATAAGTGAAATAAGTCAGTCGGAGAAAGGCAAATACCATATGCAGAATTTAAGAAACAAAACAAATGGAGAAAGAAAAAAAGAGACATTTACCAGACTCTTAAATACAGAGAACTGGTGGTTGCCAGAGGGGAAGTTGGTGGGGAGATGAGTGGAATGGATAAAGGGGATTTCAGATTAAAAAAAAAAAAAAAAAAAAAATCAACAAGTAGGGTCTACTCAAAGAATGAAAGGAAACTTCTGAGAGTGATGTCACCATCACAAGGTGAGCCGTTCCTTTTTCCTCTCCCTTTTGATTTATAAGTAATTGGACATCTATAACCAAAAAACAAACAAACAAACAAAAGCACCTGTGCACAGCATCCAAGTCACCAGGGTAGATGGGAGCAGGGAGGGCAACGAAGGAGGGAAGCGGTCATGGAAACAGCAGGTCAGCAACACCCTTCTGGCAGGAGGTGGAGGGTGAAGGTGTCGAGTGAGGGTCGGCCACCCATTCTGCAGCTTCTACAGCTGGAGGGACCGCAGGAAAGTGCCTCCTCCTACCTGCCCAGGGATTCGGCCCACGGACTTCCAGGCTCACCCAAAGCCACAAATGCTAAGTACACACCACCCCTGAGTTGGCCACCACCGCCCCCTTTTTAAAGTGCACTCTGCCCAGAGAAATCAAAAACATGTGCTATAGTGCCACCTTCTGGAAAACAAAAGAAAGGCTCCTAATTAATTAAAGGTTGAACTATCAGAATCAAAGTGAACAAAACCTTGCCTAAGTTAAGAAAGGTTTTCATTACTTCAAATGCGATGGCAGAGACACTTTTATCACACACCATGAAAAATCACGGTAATACAGCATTAAAAATAAAAACAAAAACAACCTGACAATTTTCCAGCAAAGGAGCCCAAAGAATATTGCGATCTAACTGATAAAGATTTTAAAACAGCTTTTATGAAGAAATTCAGCGAGCTACAAGAAAACTTAGAAAGGCAACGCAATGGCCTCAGGATTAATAAACAGAAGAACTTCACAGAAGAAATTTTTTTTTTTTTTTAAAGATTTTATTTGTCAGAGAGACAGAGAAAGCACAAGCAGGGGGAGTGGCAGGCAGAGGGAGAAGCAGACTCTCCACTGAGCAAGGAGCCCGATGCAGGACTCGATCCCAGGGCCCTGGGATCATGACCTGAGCTGAAGGCAGACGCTTAACGACTGAGCCACCAGGCGTCCCCACAGAAGAAATTCTAAAAAAAGTAAAACAAATTCTGGAGCAGAGGAACTCACTAAATGAGATGACAGAATGCACTGGAAATACAGCAAATCAAGATGGAAGACAGGAATCTAAAAATGATTCAAGTGGAAGAAGTGAGAGAATGAAGATTTTAAAAAAGAAAAGAAGTCCTCTGAGATTCCACATAGAAACAGATTCCATTGGAAAAGCCAATGTAAGAAAGATGGGTATTCCAGAAGGGGAAGACAAGAGGACAAGAACAGAGCGTTTATTTAAAGAAGTAATAGCGCTGTGAATTGTGTAAGACTGATGAATCACAGACCTGTACCTCTGAAACAAATAATACATTATATGTTAAAAAATAAAATAAAATAAAAAAAGAAGAAGATAGTAGGAAGGGAAAAATGAAAGGGGGAAAATCGGACGGGGAGACGAACCATGAGAGACTATGGACTCTGAGAAACAAACTGAGGGTTCTAGAGGGGAGGGGGTGGGGAGATGGGTTAGCCTGGTGATGAGTATTAAAGGGGGCACATTCTGCATGGAGCACTGGGTGTTATACGCAAACAATGAATCATGGAACACTACATCAAAAACTAATGATGTAATGTATGGTGATTAACATAACATAATAAAATAAAATTAAAAAAAAAAATGTAATAGCTGAGAACTTCCCAAACCTGGGGAAGGAACTGGATACACAAGTCTATGAAGCTAGTAGAATACCTTCTTATCTCGATGCAAGAAGACCTCTCCAAGACACAATTATATCAAAGCTGTCAAAAGTCAATGAAAAAGAAAAAATGTGAAAGGCAACCAGGGTGGGGGGCGGATAGCAACCTACAAAGGATCAGGCAATCAGATTTCTCAGCAGAAACTCTATAGGCCAGGAGAGAGTAGAATGGCATATGAAAAATATTTGAAGATTAAAAGCTGCCAGCCAATATTCTGCAAAGTTATCCTTTAGATGGGAAGGGGAAATAAAGACTTTCCCAGACAAACAAAAGCTGAGGCGTTTACCATAGACCTGCTTATAATAAGAAATGATGGGGTGCCTGGGTGGCTCAGTCGTTAAGCATCTGCCTTCGGCTCAGGTCATGATCCCAGGGCCCTGGGATGGAGCCCCGCATCAGACTCCCTGCTCGGCGGGAAGCCTACTTCTCCCTCTCCCACTCCCCATGCTTGTGTTCCTGCTCTCGCTATGTCTCTGTCAAATAAATAAAATCTTAAAAAAAAAAAAAAAGAAAAATGCTGAAAGCTCTTAGAGCTGAAACAAAAAGACAGAAATACACAAAACTCCAATTAAGGTGATAAACAGTCAGAATTAGAAAATTGTTAACTCTTTTCTAGAATAGTATATTAAACTCTTAATTATAGTATAAAGGTTCGGGCGCCTGGGTGGCTCAGTTGGTTAAGCGATTGCCTTCAGGTCAGGTCATGATCCCGGGGTCCTGGGATGGAGCCCTGCATCGTGCTCCCCGCTGCTCTGCAGGGACCCTGCTTCTCCCTCTCCCTCTGCCTGCCACTCCCCCTGCTTGTGCTCTCTCTGTCAAATAAATAAACTCTTTAAAAAAATAAGATAAAAAAATAGTATAAAAGTTCAAGGAAAAGAGCATTATAACTATGGTTACTACTTGGTGATGACATCACAGCACAAAGGAAATAATCTGCGACCTAAAATATAAAAAGGGAAGAGAAAAAAGATGGACCCTTTATAGGTGAAGATAAATTGCTGATAGCAGAGAAAGGATTATTTTACCAAAGAGATGTTTTATGCAAACCTCATGGTCACCACAAGTCAAAGATCTAGAGCAGAGACACTAAACATAAAAGGTGGGGAGACTGGGAGGGGGGAAAGATGGTGGAGGAGTAGGGGACCCTATTTCAACTGGTCCCCGGAATTGAGCTGGATATCTACCAGACCACTCTGAGCACCCATGAAACAAGCCTGAGATGTAAGAAGATCTGGATCTCTACAAACAGAATATTGCAGGCGGTTGGTTTTGAGGTACGAAGCGCAGAGCCGTGATTCTGCGGGCAGATATCGGAGGATAAACGGCAGCGGGAGGGTGCCTGGACGTGGGGATCCTACACCACCGGTGAGTGACAGCCTCGCGCTGCGGACGGGCACAGACTCGCAGATCGGTAGCGCTGGGAAAGGACTTTAGGGCAGCCCCCGGGGTGGAGGACCAGACCGGCGGGGTCGCACGCACGTGAACCTCAGCCGCCGGGACAGAAACCCGGAGTGAGGGTCGCGCACACGCGACTGCAGCCTCCGAGACGGAAACCTGGTGCACGGGGGTCCTGCCGGTGAACTGCAACCTCCGGGGTGGAAACCCCCAGCGGTGGAGTCGCACACACGCGAACTGCAGTCCCCAGGACAGGACCCCAAGCGGTGGAGTCGCGCGCGCGCGAATTGGGAGCGGCTGGCGGTTTTAGAAGCACAAAGGGCAGAGACGTGCCCCGACCTGGAGGCAGGACTGGGAGCGCTGTGGAGGGGCGCACAACCCAGGACGCTGCAGTTTATAGCAGCACGGACAGAAACGGAGACGGTGTGGCCTGGAGAGCTCACTGAAGAACAGACTGAGTTCTCTCTGCTCTGAGGCAGAGGGTTGGAAACGGTCTCTTCTGCTCTGACTTGTGGAAGAGACACGGAAAGCCCCCAGGGAAAGGCGCCAGAGAACCAAAGCCCCAAAAACTGATTCCCACTGAGCCCATGCCCCGCCACAGGGGCGCAGGGCAACTCCGCCCAAACAGGGTTGCCTGAGTAACAGCGCGGCAGGCCCCTCCTACAGAAGACAGGCTGGGAAAACAAGAGGCCAGCAACCCTAAGGTCCCAAGAAAACAGGTGCATCTTGCTTGGGTTCTGGTCAATAATTGGACTCTCTACATTCCCTCAAACACCCATCAACAGAATGACTAGGAGGAGGAGCCCCCAAAACAGAAAAGACTCAGAGATTATGACTTATGCTGCAGATTTACAAATGGATGCAGATATAACCAAGATGTCGGAGATGGAATTCAGGCTAGCATTTGTGAAGACAATGGCTAGAATGGAGAAATCAATTAATGGCAACATAGAGTCTCTAAGGGCAGAAATAAAAGGGGAATTGGCAGAACTTAAAAATGCTATCAATGAGATCCAATCCAGTCTAGATAATCTAACAGCTAGGGTAACTGAGACAGAAGAGAGAATAAGCGATAT
>NW_027718558.1:0-323 GCF_054177405.1 Leptonychotes weddellii | reverse complement strand
TCAGACTGTTTCTTCTTACTCTCAGTCTGTCATTATCAGTATTATTGATGGCCTACTGTTTTCATGGTACTAGGCAATGGGAAAGGATCTCTTTCCTTTAAGTGTAATAATTTCCCCAACTTAGAAGGAGACTAATTCTTTTTTTTTCTTTTTAATAAATTTTATTGGAACATTGGTTATCCATGTACTAAAAAATCAGGTTATACCAAAATTTTTTAAATGTGAAGTGAATCATAGAACTTAAAGTGAGAACTAAAGATATGAATTTTCTAGAAGAAAATGGGTGAGCATATTTATTATCCTGGATTAGGCAAGAATTTCCT
>NW_027718557.1:0-323 GCF_054177405.1 Leptonychotes weddellii | reverse complement strand
ATCCAGGGGCCCGGGCACCCAGTCGTCCTTTAGGACGTTTCCTTTTCCACACGGTTGCAGACAGCACGATGAGGCAGACAGCAAGCAGCTAGCTGCCTGTTCATGTCAGGCTTTTTCTGTGGAGAGTCAGACAGTGAATCTCTTAGGCTGTCCAGCTTCCTTTTTATTTTGGTCCCATGTTCACATATGGTCGCAGAGACGCTTTAGAATTTATAGGTTAGAGTCGTAACAACTCTTGTTGTATGTGAAATAAGATTTTCTACTGTTTTGGGGTGAGTTTTGAGTAAGGAGAGGAAGAAGAACCTTCACCAGTGAATTTATTT
>NW_027718556.1:0-323 GCF_054177405.1 Leptonychotes weddellii | reverse complement strand
CTGATATCAAGACCTGAGCTGACATCAAGAGTTAGATGCTCAATCGACTGAGCCACCTGGGCACCCTGAAAGTTTTGCATTTTAATGAATGTATGAGATATAAATATAGGTGAGACCTGGCCCAGGTCACTTAAGAACCTGGAATATTGCCCTACAAGTACTCATCTTTTCTTACTTAAAAAAAATAGACTTAAACCCAGTGAAGGTGGTAAGCAATGTCTTCAACTTAAGACTTAAAAATTAAGGCTCCATTGCATCTTCTTATTTCCAGACCCGACCCTCGAAGTTGGCTTCCATGTTGAGGCTCTGATGGGGGGGTGGGG
>NW_027718555.1:0-323 GCF_054177405.1 Leptonychotes weddellii | reverse complement strand
CCCGGGGTGGACGCCGCCCCAGACGGTCGGGGGTCTCCCCCGCCCAGGGTGGACGCCGCCCCAGACGGTCGGGGGTCTCCCCCCCCGGGGTGGATGCCGCCCCAGACGGTCGGGGGTCTCTCCCCCCGGGGTGGACGCCGCCCCAGACGGTCGGGGGTCTCTCCCCCCGGGGTGGATGGGGCCACAGACGGTCGGGGGTCTCTCCCCCCGGGGTGGATGGGGCCACAGACGGTCGGGGGTCTTCCCCCCCGGGGTGGACGCCGCCCCAGACGGTCGGGGGTCTCCCCCGCCCAGGGTGGACGCCGCCCCAGACGGTCGGGGGT
>NW_027718554.1:0-323 GCF_054177405.1 Leptonychotes weddellii | reverse complement strand
AAAAGAGGACCCAGCAGTGGGATTGTTGATGATTGCTGGATGAGGAGGTCTCCTCAAGGCCAGGGACTACATCTGATCACCTGAGTCCTCAGAGTCCAGTTGGGAATAGAAGAAGTGACAATAAATTGTGTGTGTATGAATGCATGGATGAATGGATGGATGGATGCATGGTTGGGTACATGTATGCATTTATGGTTGGGTGGGTGGATGGATGGATGGATGGATGGATGGTTGGTTGGGCATATGTATGTATGTATAGTTGGGTGGGTGGGTGGATGGATGGATGGATGGATGGTTGGGTGGATGGATGGATGGATGGATGG
>NW_027718553.1:0-323 GCF_054177405.1 Leptonychotes weddellii | reverse complement strand
AGAAAGATAGGAAGTCCCTGGATCCCTGACGGCATAGTTGAGAGGGTGAGCCTACACCCGTAGTCACCTACAGCTGGGATGCCAATTGTGGGGGGGAAATCTAATAAACTCTTGCCTTAAGAGACTAATGCTGGGGGCGCCTGGGTGGCTCAGTTGGTTAAGCGACTGCTTTCGGCTCAGGTCATGATCCTGGAGTCCCTGGATCGAGTCCCGCATCGGGCTCCCTGCTCGGCGGGGAGCCTGCTTCTCCCTCTGACCCTCCCCCCTCTCATGTGCTCTCTCTCTCTCATTCTCTCTGTCTCAAATAAATAAATAAAATCTTT
>NW_027718552.1:0-323 GCF_054177405.1 Leptonychotes weddellii | reverse complement strand
AGGATAAGTCACAAAAGGACAAAGATTTCTTACCTTTTATCCACTGCTACATCCCAGTGACTAGAAGGATAACTGGCTGTAGTGTTGTCTCAATAAATATTCAATAGAAAGTGAGTGGATAGGGCGCCTGGGTGGCTCAGTCGGTTAAGCGACTGCCTTCGGCTCAGGTCATGATCCTGGAGTCCCTGGATCGAGTCCCACATCGGGCTCCCTGCTCGGCGAGGAGCCTGCTTCTCCCTCTAACCCTCCCCCCTCTCATGTACTCTCTCTCTCTCATTCTCGCTCTCTCAAATAAATAAATAAATCTTTAAAAAAAAAAAAAA
>NW_027718551.1:0-323 GCF_054177405.1 Leptonychotes weddellii | reverse complement strand
GCATTTCATATAAATGAGATCATACGATATGTGGTCCTTTGTGTATTGTTTTTCTCACTTAGCATAATGTTTTCAAGGTTCATCCATGTGGCTGCATGTATCAGTACTTTATTCCTTTCCATGGGCAAATAATATGCCATTGTATGGGTATACCACATTTTGTATATCCATTCATCACTTGATAGACATTTGGGTTGTTTTCACTTTTCAGTTATTGTGAACAATACTGCAATAAACATTCCTGTACAAGTTTTTATGCGGACCCATGTTTTCATTTGTCTTGCTAAATGCTAAATGGAATCACTGGGTCATACAATAATTCT
>NW_027718550.1:0-323 GCF_054177405.1 Leptonychotes weddellii | reverse complement strand
TGGTTACAGGCACCAACATTTGAAGGATCCTGTTTTTCTTTAGAAAGGAGCCTACAGCTGCCAGTCACAATGTTGTTTAGATACTGACGTGGATGGATGCCCAAGATATAGCTCATATGAAAAACAAAACAAGTTGCAAGACAATGTGTACTGTACATAGTGTTAGATGGCCTAATTGCAAACCGGGCATACACTTGGGCTGCCAAGAAAGCAAAAAAAAAAAAAAAAAAAAAAATGGTTGGAAGAATACATATAGTTTTTAAAGTACTGAAATAATAATGAAAGGAAAAATCAAAACTTTGACTTCCACGTGCTTGTTTTAC